>NC_084614.1:85366245-85471245 GCF_033978795.1 Nerophis ophidion | reverse complement strand
TTTGTAACTGTAACTGTCTTCTGTTTCTAACTAACTGCCTTCTGTTTGTAACTGTAACTGCCTTCTGTTTGTAACTGTAACTGTCTTCTGTTTTTAACTGTAATTGTCTTCTGTTTGTAACTGTAACTGCCTTTTGTTTGTAACTAACTGCCTTCTGTTTGTAACTGTAACTGTCTTTTGTTTGTAACTGTAACTGCCTTTTGTTTGTAACTAACTGCCTTCTGTTTGTAACTGTAACTGCCTTTTGTTTGTAACTAACTGCCTTTTGTTTGTAACTAACTGCCTTCTGTTTGTAACTAACTGTCTTCTGTTTGTAACTGTAACTGCCTTCTGTTTGTAACTAACTGCCTTCTGTTTGTAACTGTAACTGCCTTCTGTTTGTAACTCTACTGCCTTCTGTTTGTAACTGTAACTGCCTTCTGTTTGTAACTGTAACTGTCTTCTGTTTGTAACTGTAACTGTTCTGTTTGTAACTGTAACTGCCTTCTGTTTGTAACTGTAACTGTCTTCTGTTTGTAACTGTAACTGCCTTCTGTTTCTAAATAACTGCCTTCTGTTTGTAACTGTAACTGTCTTCTGTTTGTAACTGTAACTGTCTTCTTTTCTAAATAACTGCCTTCTGTTTGTAACTAACTGCGTTCTGTTTGTAACTGTAACTGTAACTGCCTTCTGTTTGTAACTGTAACTGTCTTCTGTTTGTAACTGTAACTGTCTTCTGTTTGTAACTGTAACTGCCTTCTGTTTGTAACTAACTGTCTTCTGTTTGTAACTGTAACTGTCTTCTTTTCTAAATAACTGCCTTCTGTTTGTAACTAACTGCGTTCTGTTTGTAACTGTAACTGTAACTGCCTTCTGTTTGTAACTGTAACTATCTTCTGTTTGTAACTGTAACTGTCTTCTGTTTGTAACTGTAACTGCCTTCTGTTTGTAACTAACTGTCTTCTGTTTGTAACTGTAACTGTCTTCTGTTTGTAACTGTAACTGCCTTCTGTTTCTAAATAACTGCCTTCTGTAACTAACTGCCTTCTGTTTGTAACTAACTGCCTTCTGTTTGTAACTGTAACTGCCTTCTGTTTGTAACTGTAACTGTCTTCTGTTTGTAACTGTAACTGCCTTCTGTTTGTAACTGTAACTGTCTTCTGTTTCTAACTAACTGCCTTCTGTTTGTAACTGTAACTGCCTTCTGTTTGTAACTGTAACTGTCTTCTGTTTTTAACTGTAATTGTCTTCTGTTTGTAACTGTAACTGTCTTCTGTTTGTAACTGTAACTGCCTTTTGTTTGTAACTAACTGCCTTTTGTTTGTAACTAACTGCCTTCTGTTTGTAACTAACTGTCTTCTGTTTGTAACTGTAACTGCCTTTTGTTTGTAACTAACTGCCTTTTGTTTGTAACTGTAACTGCCTTCTGTTTGTAACTAACTGCCTTTTGTTTGTAACTGTAACTGCCTTCTGTTTGTAACTAACTGTCTTCTGTTTGTAACTGTAACTGCCTTTTGTTTGTAACTGTAACTGTCTTCTGTTTGTAACTGTAACTGCCTTCTGTTTCTAAATAACTGCCTTCTGTAACTAACTGCCTTCTGTTTGTAACTAACTGCCTTCTGTTTGTAACTGTAACTGCCTTCTGTTTGTAACTGTAACTGTCTTCTGTTTGTAACTGTAACTGCCTTCTGTTTGTAACTGTAACTGTCTTCTGTTTCTAACTAACTGCCTTCTGTTTGTAACTGTAACTGCCTTCTGTTTGTAACTGTAACTGTCTTCTGTTTTTAACTGTAATTGTCTTCTGTTTGTAACTGTAACTGTCTTCTGTTTGTAACTGTAACTGCCTTTTGTTTGTAACTAACTGCCTTTTGTTTGTAACTAACTGCCTTCTGTTTGTAACTAACTGTCTTCTGTTTGTAACTGTAACTGCCTTTTGTTTGTAACTAACTGCCTTTTGTTTGTAACTGTAACTGCCTTCTGTTTGTAACTAACTGCCTTTTGTTTGTAACTGTAACTGCCTTCTGTTTGTAACTAACTGTCTTCTGTTTGTAACTGTAACTGCCTTTTGTTTGTAACTAACTGCCTTCTGTTTGTAACTAACTGCCTTCTGTTTGTAACTGTAACTGCCTTTTGTTTGTAACTAACTGCCTTTTGTTTGTAACTAACTGCCTTCTGTTTGTAACTAACTGTCTTCTGTTTGTAACTGTAACTGCCTTCTGTTTGTAACTAACTGCCTTCTGTTTGTAACTGTAACTGCCTTCTGTTTGTAACTCTACTGCCTTCTGTTTGTAACTGTAACTGCCTTCTGTTTGTAACTGTAACTGTCTTCTGTTTGTAACTGTAACTGTTCTGTTTGTAACTGTAACTGCCTTCTGTTTGTAACTGTAACTGTCTTCTGTTTGTAACTGTAACTGCTTTCTGTTTCTAAATAACTGCCTTCTGTTTGTAACTGTAACTGCCTTCTGTTTGTAACTGTAACTGTCTTCTGTTTGTAACTGTAACTGTCTTCTGTTTCTAAATAACTGCCTTCTGTTTGTAACTAACTGCGTTCTGTTTGTAACTGTAACTGTAACTGCCTTCTGTTTGTAACTGTAACTGTCTTCTGTTTGTAACTGTAACTGTCTTCTGTTTGTAACTGTAACTGCCTTCTGTTTGTAACTAACTGCCTTCTGTTTGTAACTGTAACTGTCTTCTGTTTGTAACTGTAACTGTCTTCTGTTTGTAACTGTAACTGTCTTCTGTTTGTAACTGTAACTGCCTTCTGTTTGTAACTAACTGCCTTCTGTTTGTAACTGTAACTGTCTTCTGTTTGTAACTGTAACTGTCTTCTTTTTGTAACTCTAACTGTCTTCTGTTTGTAACTGTAACTGTCTTCTGTTTGTAACTGTAACTGTCTTCTGTTTGTAACTGTAACTGTCTTCTGTTTGTAACTGTAACTGTCTTCTGGTTGTAACTGTAACTGTCTTCTGTTTGTAACTGTAACTGCCTTCTGTTTGTAACTAACTGTCTTCTGTTTGTAACTGTAACTGTCTTCTGTTTGTAACTGTAACTGCCTTCTGTTTCTAAATAACTGCCTTCTGTAACTAACTGCCTTCTGTTTGTAACTAACTGCCTTCTGTTTGTAACTGTAACTGCCTTCTGTTTGTAACTGTAACTGTCTTCTGTTTGTAACTGTAACTGCCTTCTGTTTGTAACTGTCTTCTGTTTCTAACTAACTGCCTTCTGTTTGTAACTGTAACTGCCTTCTGTTTGTAACTGTAACTGTCTTCTGTTTTTAACTGTAATTGTCTTCTGTTTGTAACTGTAACTGTCTTCTGTTTGTAACTGTAACTGCCTTTTGTTTGTAACTAACTGCCTTTTGTTTGTAACTAACTGCCTTCTGTTTGTAACTAACTGTCTTCTGTTTGTAACTGTAACTGCCTTTTGTTTGTAACTAACTGCCTTTTGTTTGTAACTGTAACTGCCTTCTGTTTGTAACTAACTGCCTTTTGTTTGTAACTGTAACTGCCTTCTGTTTGTAACTAACTGTCTTCTGTTTGTAACAGTAACTGCCTTTTGTTTGTAACTGTAACTGTCTTCTGTTTGTAACTGTAACTGCCTTCTGTTTCTAAATAACTGCCTTCTGTAACTAACTGCCTTCTGTTTGTAACTAACTGCCTTCTGTTTGTAACTGTAACTGCCTTCTGTTTGTAACTGTAACTGTCTTCTGTTTGTAACTGTAACTGCCTTCTGTTTGTAACTGTAACTGTCTTCTGTTTCTAACTAACTGCCTTCTGTTTGTAACTGTAACTGCCTTCTGTTTGTAACTGTAACTGTCTTCTGTTTTTAACTGTAATTGTCTTCTGTTTGTAACTGTAACTGTCTTCTGTTTGTAACTGTAACTGCCTTTTGTTTGTAACTAACTGCCTTTTGTTTGTAACTAACTGCCTTCTGTTTGTAACTAACTGTCTTCTGTTTGTAACTGTAACTGCCTTTTGTTTGTAACTAACTGCCTTTTGTTTGTAACTGTAACTGCCTTCTGTTTGTAACTAACTGCCTTTTGTTTGTAACTGTAACTGCCTTCTGTTTGTAACTAACTGTCTTCTGTTTGTAACTGTAACTGCCTTTTGTTTGTAACTAACTGCCTTCTGTTTGTAACTAACTGCCTTCTGTTTGTAACTGTAACTGCCTTTTGTTTGTAACTAACTGCCTTTTGTTTGTAACTAACTGCCTTCTGTTTGTAACTAACTGTCTTCTGTTTGTAACTGTAACTGCCTTCTGTTTGTAACTAACTGCCTTCTGTTTGTAACTGTAACTGCCTTCTGTTTGTAACTCTACTGCCTTCTGTTTGTAACTGTAACTGCCTTCTGTTTGTAACTGTAACTGTCTTCTGTTTGTAACTGTAACTGTTCTGTTTGTAACTGTAACTGCCTTCTGTTTGTAACTGTAACTGTCTTCTGTTTGTAACTGTAACTGCTTTCTGTTTCTAAATAACTGCCTTCTGTTTGTAACTGTAACTGCCTTCTGTTTGTAACTGTAACTGTCTTCTGTTTGTAACTGTAACTGTCTTCTGTTTCTAAATAACTGCCTTCTGTTTGTAACTAACTGCGTTCTGTTTGTAACTGTAACTGTAACTGCCTTCTGTTTGTAACTGTAACTGTCTTCTGTTTGTAACTGTAACTGTCTTCTGTTTGTAACTGTAACTGCCTTCTGTTTGTAACTAACTGCCTTCTGTTTGTAACTGTAACTGTCTTCTGTTTGTAACTGTAACTGTCTTCTGTTTGTAACTGTAACTGTCTTCTGTTTGTAACTGTAACTGCCTTCTGTTTGTAACTAACTGCCTTCTGTTTGTAACTGTAACTGTCTTCTGTTTGTAACTGTAACTGTCTTCTGTTTGTAACTCTAACTGTCTTCTGTTTGTAACTGTAACTGTCTTCTGTTTGTAACTGTAACTGTCTTCTGTTTGTAACTGTAACTGTCTTCTGTTTGTAACTCTAACTGTCTTCTGTTTGTAACTGTAACTGTCTTCTGTTTGTAACTGTAACTGTCTTCTGTTTGTAACTCTAACTGTCTTCTGTTTGTAACTGTAACTGTCTTCTGTTTGTAACTGTAACTGCCTTCTGTTTGTAACCAACTGTCTTCTGTTTCTAAATAACTGCCTTCTGTTTGGGAGCTTCACCCTCACCACACATCTGGGAGCCCTCAGCCTGAACACTCAGCAGAACACACACACACACACACACACACACACACACACACACACACACACACACACACACACACACACATACGGTGGTAGTTCTGGGAGTAGTACAGTTACACAAACACATGCACAAACACACACATGCACAAAGGATGGTAGTTCTGGGAGTAGTACAGCTACACGCACACAAACACGCACACAAACACACACGCACACACACAAACACACACATACACACACGATCGTAGATCTGGGAGTTGTACAGCTAGACAGACACACACTCATACACACACACAAACACACACACACATGCACACACACACGATGATAGGTCTGGGAGTCGTACAGCTAGACACACACACACACACACTCATACACACGCACACACACACACACACTCATACACACGCACACACACACACACACACATTCACACACGCACACACAAACTCATACACACACGCACATACGCGCGCTATGGCAGTCCTGTTCAGTAGCACAGCTACTTACAAAAACACACACACACACACACACACACTTGGCTTCTTGTGAGGAAAAGCTGATCTTTTCTTTTTTCCTCTTTTGCTTTCTTCTAACTCAGCATCTTGATGATGCGTCCTTGTCACATGACACCCATACCCCCCCCTCCTCCCCCTTCCACGGAGACCCTACTTTTCCACATGCGTTCTTCCTTTCCGCAACTTTCCACGATTCCCCCCCCCACCCCCCGTGCTCTGCTGCTGCGCCTGCGCGTGCACGTCCCGTCCAAGCTCGGGTGAAGGTCGGACTTGATCGGATCCAAACCGTCGTGGAATCGAACCCGCGTGTGCGCGCGCCGTCCTCGCCTCACCTGGAAATGTCTGCGTGCGCGTGCACCCCTTTTTTTGGACCAAGGCCACCGCTAATTGCTGCAGTCTGCGCGCGTGCGCGTGCGTGGAAACGTTTGTGTGTGTGTGTGCGTGTGTGTGACACAGGACACCGTGGGTCGGCAAGAATGAGCGAGTTGTTTGATCTGGCACGCGCGCACGCGCACACATGTGTTGGGTCGGCGGGTTCCGTCTTCAGGCCCAAAACAAACAGAAGTCTGCTAAAGCTCGCTTCACATAAAATAAGAATGTGAAAAGTCTTCCTCTCGGCCACATTTCGTTGGAGGGGGGAAAAAAAAAAGGACTAAAAGCAAGAACATGCGAATAAATAATGTACATCTTGTCCACGCTTCATATAAAATGTGCCTATTTTATTATTGTATCGAGTGTGGTCTGATGTCAGCGGGAGTCATGCTTTTATTTTGAAGTCTACGACGTTAGAAAAGGTCCCAGCGAGTGGACTGAGATAGACTTTTCCTGTCTTTAAAGGGGAACATTATCACAATTTCAAAAGGGTTAAAAACAATAAAAATCAGTTCCCAGTGGCTTGTTGTATTTTTGGAAGTTTTTTTCAAAATTTTACCGTTTCCGGAATATCCCTAAAGTAATATACTTATTACGCGTATTACTAAGAGTGTTAAAAGTTGTTTTATATCACCCAGTGTGCCTAACAATCGGTTCTACATGTTGTTGAAAGTGTCTAAACCAGGGGTGCCCACACTTTTTCTGCAGGCGAGCTACTTTTCAATTGACCAACTCGAGGGGATCTACCTCATTTATATATATCATTTATATTTATTTATCTATTAAAGAGACATTTTTGTAAACAAGTTAAATGTGTTTAATGATAATACAAGCATGTGTAACACATATAGATGTCTTTCTTTCACGAAGACAAGAATATAAGTTGGTGTATTACCTGATTCTGATGACTCGCATTGATTGGAATCAGACAGTAATGATGATAACGCCCACATTTTCAAATGGAGGAGGAAAAAAAGTTGTCCTTTCTGTACAATACCACATGAAAGTGGTTGGTTTTTGGCATCTAATTCATCCAGCTTCCATACACTTTACAAGAAAAACATTGGCGGCAAATTCCGTAGCTTGCTTGATTGACATTCACGGCACCCGAGGGTCTTGTGAGATGACGCTGGCTGCTGCCAGTTCATTATTATGAAAAAATGACCGAGAGGAAGGCGAGAAACACTTTTTATTTCAACAGACTTTCGCGCCGTCCCTTCCGTCAAAACTCTAAAGGCCGACTGCACATTTCCTATCTTCACAATAAAAGCCCTGCTTCATGCTGCCTGCGCTAACAAAATAAGAGTCTGGGAAACCTTGCGTGCACAAGTGATGTGCACGCAAGGTTTCTGAGGGATCGCTTGTGCACGCCAGTTTTCCCAGACTCTGTATTTAGTTAGCGCAGGCAGCATGAAGCAGGGCTTTTATTGTGAAGATAGGAAATGTGCAGTCGGCCTTTAGAGTTTTGACGGAAGGTACGGCGCGAGAGTCTGTTGAAATAAAAAGTGTTTCTGGCCTTCCTCTCTGTCATTTTTTCATAATAATGATCTTGCAGCAGCCAGCGTCATCTCACAAGACCCTCCGGTACCGTGAATGTCATTTAAGTGACGTCTTGGTGAAGATTGATGATCACTCATTTTAGGTCTATTTTTTTTAAAAGCCTGGCTGGAGATCGACTGACACACCCCCCGCGGTCGACTGGTAGCTCGCCATCTACGTAATGGGCACCCCTGTTCTAAGGCAAGAGCTTCACAGCACGCCCATATTCTTGTCATCAGGATGAACGTTATTGGATAGTTGCGAGAACATCAGGCTGCTCCAATTGTCTTCAATACTCTGTGACACAAGTTTAAATATCTCTGTGAGTCGTAAATGCGGCCGACCTCTGATGCATTTTAGCGGGCGGATACGGTCCTGATAAAATGTTGGTTCGGGTGGACGGCGGGTGGATGACGACTTTGGTGATGCGGTTGCGGATGTTATAATTGCCTATCCACGCATCTCTACTGCTCATGTTTCTCACTGAAACCTGCCGGTTGACATATGTGGGGAACCGTGTTTGCTTGACCACTCTGTTCCATAGTAAAGCTCCACCTTCGGGAATGTAAACAAGGAAACACCGGCTGTGTTTTGTGTTCCCACCTACATTTTTCTTCTTTGATGTCTCCAATATTAATTGAACAAATTGCAAAAGATTCAGCAACACAGATGTCCAGAATACTGTGTAATTATGCGATGAAAAGAGACGACTTATGGCTGGGAATCGGTGCTGGATCAAGATGTCAGCTACAATCCGTGACGTCACGCGCTCGCGTTATCATACCGCAACATTTTCAGCAGGATAATTCGTGCGACACAGATTTATTCAATCAATCACAGGGATGACGCGGACACGTTTGATACTGAATACTTTCTAGTACGCTCCTGCCGTTGCACATGTATGTAAAGTGCGGCTATAATCATTTGATGAGTCTTCATACCGACAAACGCGCCCTTTTGTGATTGAGCGTGTCTCGCTTGCGTACTTTTGTGGGCTTAGCCGCTGTGTAGCCGCCAGCACCTATTAGACTCTGATGGAGCATGTTTACCTTCTCTAAGTGACTACAATAGAAGGCGTGTGCTTAAAATCTTCAGTCTGTGTTTTGAGTCCTTTTGTGTCTTTTGATTAGTTTTGAGCACTTCCTTGTTTGTATTTATCACCATGGCAACTTCATTTGCTCCACCTGCACTGACTTTCTGACGCACACCTGTTTATGATTATTGTTTTAGTATTTAGACCGGCCTGCTATGTTTTGTTTGCTACTGGCAAAAGTCACGTTTGGTTCTCTACTTTGTACTCAGTCACATCTTAGCTTGGCGTGCACTCTGCACGTCGTTTTCTCTGGGACTTTGAAGCATTAGCATTTAGCTTCCCGTGCGAAGGCACACTTTTCTTTGCTTTTTGTCAACTGGTCCTTTGTCATTTTTATATTAAACTAGTTCTTACTTGCTATCCTGGCTGTCCGAGTCCTGCAGCATCTGGAGGTGACAACTCGCGCATTCAAAATGCGTCCCCGACGTAACACATTTTACACATGCAAGCCAATACCAGCTGATACTTTTGTTGTTTTTTTTTGCTTTTATTGGACTGAAAATCAATATCCAATTTTTTTCCCACAATAATTGCTCTTAGAGTGCAAAAAAAACTAAAAACATATATATATATATATATATATATATATATACATATATATATAATAAATGTATTTATTTATATATATATATATTTTTTTAAATGAATACTAAAACAATGTATATATATGTGTGTGTGTGTGTGTTTTTTCTTAATTAAATAATTGATTTATATATGTGGGTGTTTTTATTAATTCATTGTAATTAAGTGTTGTGTAAAAAAAAATTGGATATTGACTTTCAGTATGTATATATATATATACATATATATATGTATGTATGTATATATGTGTATATATATATATATATATATACACATATATAAATGTATAATTGTACACGCAAATACGCACACACACATGATGGTAGTTCTGAGAGTAGTACAGTTACACACACACACACACACACACACACACACGCACGCGCGCACTCAGACACACACACACACACACATGATGGTAGTTCTGAGAGTAGTACAGTTACACACACACACACACACACACACACGCACACACACTAACACACACATGATGGTAGTTCTGAGAGTAGTACAGATACACACACACACTCACACACGCACACACACACGCACACAAACACGCGCACACTCAGACACACACTCACACACACACACACACTCTCACACACACACACACACACACACACATGATGGTAGTTCTGAGAGTAGTACAGTTACACACACACACACACACGCACACACACACACACACATGATGGTAGTTCTGAGAGTAGTACAGTTACACACACACACACACACGCACACACACACACACACATGATGGTAGTTCTGAGAGTAGTACAGATACACACACACATACACACACACACACACACACGCACACAAACACGCGCACACTCAGACACACACTCACACACACACACTCTCACACACACACACACACACATGATGGTAGTTCTGAGAGTAGTACAGTTACACACACACACACACACACACACACACACACACACACACATCTGGCAGTCAGGATGTCCCCGTGCCTTTGGAAGAAGACCTACATGAACGCGAAACCTTCCGTCTGTTCTGTCCATCGCCACTGTGGAATGTCTCTGGGGTGGGGGTGGGGGGGGTGGGGGGGGGGGGGGGGGGGTTGGGTTTAGTGGGCCGAAGATGAGGAGGGGGGGTGAAGCGCTTAAGGATAGAGAAAACAGACACGAGTGGGAGTCAGGGATGAAAGTGATAGGGAAGGAGGAGAGAGGGCAGGAGGAGGGAAGGAGGCGAGGACTTGGAGCGAGGAAGAGGAGGAGGAGGAGGAGGGGGGGGAGGGGGAGGGGGAGGAGGGGGCGCGAGACAAGACCAGAAGGCTCTTCGGGATCCTAAGGTTTCATTTTGGTCTTCTACTTCAGTCTGATTTAAGGCAGCACGCACGCACGCACGCACACACGCACACACACACACACACACACACACACACACACACACACACACGGTGAAATTTGTCTTCTGCATTTGACCCATCCCGCAATCTACAAGCAGGGAGGGGGCAAGCCTGACACCGCTCCAAGCACCCTTTTTTTGTTTGAACTGTTTATGACCCCTCCTCCCCTTAGAAGCAGCTGCAGCTATGCAATCAAGAAATGCTCAAATAAAGAAGGAGGCGTGTGGTGCTTGTTCCTCAGAGCGGTGGGGTGACACTGACGGAGGGTGCAGGACCACGGGCGCTCACCTCATGAATCCTTGCTTATTGTCTTGTTTACTAGATAGTTCGGTGTTTGAACCTGACAATATCTATCAATCAATCAATCAATCAATGTTTATTTTATATAGCCCTAAATCACAAGTGTCTCAAAGGGCTGCACGAGCCACAATGACATCCTCGTTTCAGAGCCCACATAAGGGCAAGGAAAAACTCACAACCCAGTGGGACGTCAATGAGAAAAATAATAATAATAATAATACAGTTTTGTAATTTTGCTAACCATTCACAATACTTATGTAAGACAAGAACACACATTTTTTTCTTTTTTTAATGCATTCTATATCATAAATAAACACTAGCAGAAGTCAGCTAACAACGGAGCCAAAAGGAGTCGCTCTATTCCGCCTATAAAGCGCTCTAAAAAAACTTCCGTCGAGGTTTTATATATATCCTGTAAGTATGGATATTATGTAGTGACAGGCACATTCTGGTATTGTAATCGTACTAAGTTTTCATCACAATGTTCGCTTTTCCCTTCAACAAGACTACTAATCATGGCAGACTTG
This sequence comes from Nerophis ophidion, assembly GCF_033978795.1. Lineage (NCBI taxonomy): Eukaryota > Metazoa > Chordata > Actinopteri > Syngnathiformes > Syngnathidae > Nerophis > Nerophis ophidion. The sequence continues at coordinate 85,459,778 of NC_084614.1, read as the reverse complement.
AGGATTACTATGTGATAAGCCAGAACCTTATATTTTTGACCCCGAATATACGGAGGACGAGCTAAAAGTTTTAGAATATGTGCACTAAACGTAATCATGTAGCAGTTTTTTTTAATAAGAAATATAAACTATGAACATAAAATAATCACTTATTGTACAATGTCTGCTCTCACTGGGACGTTTATATTTTAGATGAAAAAGTAATCATTAAAAAAAAAATATATTTTTTTCTAATCTGGAATGAACTCTCACCAGCTCAGAGGCGGCGCAGCAGCTCCCCATGTCAATATGGCAGCATGAGCTAAATAGCTTCCCGCGTTAGCGCTTCTAATAACATTTAAATCACCCAAAACATTTTTTCCGGGGCGTGGCCACCACTGCTGCTCACTGCTCCCCTCACCTCCCAGGGGGTGATCACCACACCTGGTGTGTGTGAGACAATCATTGCTACTTTAACTTTGTTAACTTTTTAATATTGGTTGTGTATGTTTATGTTGTTTTCCCCCCATGTATTTATTTATTATCTGCACATGTTCTTTTTATTTATTTTATTTGTATTTTTTATTTTTTAAAGCATTTCTTTATTTGTTGTTATTTTTATTATCCATTCATCCATTTTCTACCGCTTGTCCCTTTTTGAGGTTGCGGGGGTTGCTGGATCTCAGCTGCATTCGGGCGGAAGGCACGTTACACCCTGGACAAGTCACCACCTCATTACATTATTATTATTATTATTATTACTATTATTTATTATTATTAATACTATTGTTATTATTATTGTTATTATTTTGTTTGGTTTGTTTTTCTCTTTTTCTTTTTTGGGGGCATGATCGGGATGGAAACAAAATAATTATTTTGACATTTAGGGCAGACATTAATATGATATATTAAACACGGCATAATCCATCCATCCATCCATTTTCTACCGCTTATTCCCTTTGGGGTCGCAAGGGGCACTGGTGTCTATCTTGGCTACAATCAGGCGGAAGGAGAGGTACACCCTGGACAAGTCGCCACCTCATCACAGTATTATTATCATTATTATTATTATTATTGTTACTATTATTATTATTATTGTTACTATTATTATTATTATTTTTTTTATTATCATCATTTAGTTAGATTTTTTTTGTCTTTTTCTTCACCTCATCACAGTATTATTATCATTATTATTATTATTATTATTATTATTATTATTATCATAATTGTTACTATTATTATTATTCTTACTATTATTATTGTTATTCTTACTATTATTATTATTATTATTATTATTTAGTTTGATTTTTTTTTTTTGTCTTTTTCTTTTTTTGGGGCATGATCGGGATGGAAACAAAAATATTATTTTGACATTTAGGGCAGACATCCATCCATCCATTTTTTACCGCTTATTCCCTTTCGGGGTCGCGGGGGCGCTGACAATATTATGATATATTAAACACGGCATAATCCATCCATCCATCCATTTTCTACCGCTTATTCTCTTTGATGTCCCAGGGGGCGCTGGTGTCTATCTCAGCTACAATTGGGCGGAAGGCGAGGTACACTCTGGACAAGTGTAATAAAATAAAAAAGGACTTTAAGAATATTGGAATGAGGTGAAATCGAACGAGAAAAAGTTTCAATGTTGACACAAAGCTTTTTTTTTTTCTTTTGTGTTTATTTTACCACGTAAAAAACATCTTTACCATGAATTGATGAAGGTGGACCCCGACTTAAACAAGTTGAAAAACTTATTGGGGTGTTACCATTTAGTGGTCAATTGTACGGAATATGTACTGTACTGTGCAATCTACTGATAAAAGTATCAATCAATCAGTTATTTAGTTTTTATTTTTTTGCCATTGCATCAAAACAAAAAATAATGACAAAAAAAATCCATGTTATAATGAATTATTAGTTCAAAAAATTCACTTTAAAATGTTTTATGTGGTAAATATTGCATATATTGTGCGGTTGCCATAAAAAAACAAAGTTTTCTTTAAAAAAAAAGAGCATAAAACAAACAAACTAATAGTTAAAACGTAAAATTGACAGATTTATCTGAAGTTCATCTCGTAACGTAAGTGTTGAAAGTTAAAAAAAAAAAAAAAAACTAATAAAAATTTATTATTTTCTGAGTGGGGCCCCTTTTGGATCCCAAATATATTTAGTGGTATTTTATTAATGTGATTACTCAAAAATGATAAAGAATTAAAATCAATGGTGTCCTGCATTTTGGATATTTTAGGGCTATAATGACTAAATACTGCATATTTCAGTTTTAATATAAAAAAAAAAAAAACAAAGATGTTTTTGACAGAAAAGCCATAAAAAACGTATTTTTTTAAAAATGTTTTAAAAAAAGTTGATATAGAGATTTACTGTAAGCATTAAATAAAAAAATAATAATACAAATTGGACTTATTTTTAACATTTTAATAACTCAGATCCTTTATGACTGTGGTCCCCAACCACCGGGCCGTGGCCCGATTGTTACCGGGCCACAGAATAATTTTTTATACATTTTTATTTAAAAATAATAATAATAAAAAAAAAATTATCAAATCAACATAAAAAACACAATATATACTTACAATTAGTGCACCAACCACAAAAACATCCCTTTTTCATGACAAAGAAAAAAAAAAAAGGTTTATTATCCCCGGGGACCCCTAAAGGGAAAATACATTTTAAAAATCCTTTTATTTTGTTATGGTTTGAAAATTGAAAATATCAAAACGGCCTAATGCTTTAATTTGTGGAAAAAGTTTGGACACCCCGATCTTAAAGATCTAAAAAAAAAAAAACATTATTTGGGCCGGATTGAAAACCTTAACGGGGCCCCCGGGGCCTTAATGTCTTTTATTTCATCCCTTTTTCCTTTCTCCTACTATCAAACACCTGAAGAAATAAATAATAAATGGGTTGTACTTCTATAGCACTTTTCTACCTTCAAGGTACTCAAAGCCTGCGATGAGGTGGCGACTTGTCCAGGGTGTACCCCGCCTTCCGCCCCATTAAAGCTAAAACAGGCGCCCCCCGCCACTCCAAAAGGGAATACGCGGTAGAAAACGGATGGATGCAAGGTACTCAAAGCGCTTTGACGCTACTTCCACATTGACACACTGATGGAGGGAGCTGCCATGCAAGGCGCTAACCAGCACTCATCAGGAGCAAGGGTGACGTGTCTCCGCTCAGGACGTGACGAGGTCGGCACTAGTTGGGGATCGAACCAGGGACCCTTGAATGCAACATTTCACATTTCAATGACTGCACAATCCTTCCGTTTTTCTTAAAAAGCCAGGGAGGAGGAGGAGGGGGCGTGGCCCGGCCAGACCATGATGATGAGGAGTGAAGTGAATGATATTTATATAGCGCTTTTCTCTAGTGACTCAAAGCGCTTTGACACTACTTCCACATTCACACACTGATGGAGGGAGCTGCCATGCAAGGCGCTAACCAGCACTCATCAGGAGCAAGGGTGACGTGTCTCCGCTCAGGACGCGACGAGGTCGGCACTAGTTGGGGATCGAACCAGGGACCCTTGAATGCAACATTTCACATTTCAATGACTGCACAATCCTTCCGTTTTTTTTTTTTTTAAAAAGCCAGCGAGGAGGAGGAGGGGGCGTGGCCCGGCCAGACCATGATGATGAAGAGTGAAGTGAATGATATTTATATAGCGCTTTTCTCTAGTGACTCAAAGCGCTTTGACACTACTTCCACATTCACACACTGATGGAGGGAGCTGCCATGCAAGGCACTAACCAGCACTCATCAGGAGCAAGGGTGACGTGTCTCCGCTCGGGACGCGACGAGGTCGGCACTAGTTGGGGATCGAACCAGGGACCCTTGAATGCAACATTTCACATTTCAATGACTGCACAATCCTTCCGTTTTTTTTTTTTTTTAAAAGCCAGCGAGGAGGACCAGACCATGATGATGAAGAGTGAAGTGAATGATATTTATATAGCGCTTTTCTCTAGTGACTCAAAGCGCTTTGACACTACTTCCACATTCACATATTCACACACTGATGGAGGGAGCTGCCATGCAAGGCGCTAACCAGCACTCATCAGGAGCAAGGGTGACGTGTCTCCGCTCAGGACGCGACGAGGTGGGGATCGAACCAGGGACCCTTGAATGCAACATTTCACATTTCAATGACTGCACAATCCTTCCGTTTTTGTTTTTTTTTAAAGCCAGGCAGGAGGAGGAGGGGGCGTGGCCCGGCCAGACGATGATGAGGATTATATTTATATAGCGCTTTTCTCTAGTGACTCAAAGCGCTTTGACACTACTTCCACATTGACACACAGATGGAGGGAGCTGCCATGCAAGGCGCTAACCAGCACTCATCAGGAGCAAGGGTGACGTGTCTCCGCTCAGGACGCGACGAGGTCGGCACTAGTTGGGGATCGAACCAGGGACCCTTGAATGCAACATTTCACATTTCAATAACTGCACAATCCTTCCGTTTTTTTTTTTTTTTTAAAGCCGGGCAGGAGGAGGAGGGGGCGTGGCCCGGCCAGACCATGATGAGGATTATATTTATATAGCGCTTTTCTCTAGTGACTCAAAGCACTTTGACACTACTTCCACATTCACACACTGATGGAGGGAGCTGCCATGCAAGGCGCTAACCAGCACTCATCAGGAGCAAGGGTGACGTGTCTCGCTCAGGACGCGACGAGGTGGGGATCGAACCAGGGACCCCTGAATGCAACATTTCACATTTCAATGACTGCACAATCCTTCCGTTTTTTTTTTTTTCAAAAAGCCAGGCAGGAGGAGGAGGGGGCGTGGCCCGGCCAGACCATGATGATGAAGAGTGAAGTGAATTATATTTATATAGCGCTTTTCTCTAGTGACTCAAAGCGCTTTGACACTACTTCCACATTCACACACTGATGGAGGGAGCTGCCATGCAAGGCGCTAACCAGCACTCATCAGGAGCAAGGGTGAAGTGTCTCCGCTCAGGACGCGACGAGGTCGGCACTAGGTGGGGATCGAACCAGGGACCCTTGAATGCAACATTTCACATTTCAATGACTGCACAATCCTTCCGTTTTTTTTTTTTTTTCAAAAAGCCAGGCAGGAGGAGGAGGGGGCGTGGCCCGGCCAGACCATGATGATGAAGAGTGAAGTGAATTATATTTATATAGCGCTTTTCTCTAGTGACTCAAAGCGCTTTGACGCTACTTCCACATTCACACACTGATGGAGGGAGCTGCCATGCAAGGCGCTAACCAGCACTCATCAGGAGCAAGGGTGACGTGTCTCCGCTCAGGACGCGACGAGGTGGGGATCGAACCAGGGACCCTTGAATGCAACATTTCACATTTCAATGACTGCACAATCCTTCCGGTTTTTAAAAAAAAAAGCCAGGGAGGAGGAGGAGGGGGCGTGGCCCGGCCAGACCATGATGATGAGGAGTGAAGTGAATGATATTTATATAGCGCTTTTCTCTAGTGACTCAAAGCGCTTTGACACTACTTCCACATTCACACACTGATGGAGGGAGCTGCCATGCAAGGCGCTAACCAGCACTCATCAGGAGCAAGGCTGACGTGTCTCCGCTCAGGACGCGACGAGGTCGGCACTAGTTGGGGATCGAACCAGGGACCCTTGAATGCAACACTTCACATTTCAATGACTGCACAATCCTTCCGTTTTTTTTTTTTTTTCAAAAAGCCAGGCAGGAGGAGGAGGGGGCGTGGCCCGGCCAGACCATGATGAGGATTATATTTATATAGCGCTTTTCTCTAGTGACTCAAAGCACTTTGACACTACTTCCACATTCACACACTGATGGAGGGAGCTGCCATGCAAGGCGCTAACCAGCACTCATCAGGAGCAAGGGTGACGTGTCTCGCTCAGGACGCGACGAGGTGGGGATCGAACCAGGGACCCCTGAATGCAACATTTCACATTTCAATGACTGCACAATCCTTCCGTTTTTTTTTTTTTCAAAAAGCCAGGCAGGAGGAGGAGGGGGCGTGGCCCGGCCAGACCATGATGATGAAGAGTGAAGTGAATTATATTTATATAGCGCTTTTCTCTAGTGACTCAAAGCGCTTTGACACTACTTCCACATTCACACACTGATGGAGGGAGCTGCCATGCAAGGCGCTAACCAGCACTCATCAGGAGCAAGGGTGAAGTGTCTCCGCTCAGGACGCGACGAGGTCGGCACTAGGTGGGGATCGAACCAGGGACCCTTGAATGCAACATTTCACATTTCAATGACTGCACAATCCTTCCGTTTTTTTTTTTTTTTCAAAAAGCCAGGCAGGAGGAGGAGGGGGCGTGGCCCGGCCAGACCATGATGATGAAGAGTGAAGTGAATTATATTTATATAGCGCTTTTCTCTAGTGACTCAAAGCGCTTTGACGCTACTTCCACATTCACACACTGATGGAGGGAGCTGCCATGCAAGGCGCTAACCAGCACTCATCAGGAGCAAGGGTGACGTGTCTCCGCTCAGGACGCGACGAGGTGGGGATCGAACCAGGGACCCTTGAATGCAACATTTCACATTTCAATGACTGCACAATCCTTCCGGTTTTTAAAAAAAAAAGCCAGGGAGGAGGAGGAGGGGGCGTGGCCCGGCCAGACCATGATGATGAGGAGTGAAGTGAATGATATTTATATAGCGCTTTTCTCTAGTGACTCAAAGCGCTTTGACACTACTTCCACATTCACACACTGATGGAGGGAGCTGCCATGCAAGGCGCTAACCAGCACTCATCAGGAGCAAGGCTGACGTGTCTCCGCTCAGGACGCGACGAGGTCGGCACTAGTTGGGGATCGAACCAGGGACCCTTGAATGCAACACTTCACATTTCAATGACTGCACAATCCTTCCGTTTTTTTTTTTTTTTCAAAAAGCCAGGCAGGAGGAGGAGGGGGCGTGGCCCGGCCAGACCATGATGAGGATTATATTTATATAGCGCTTTTCTCTAGTGACTCAAAGCGCTTTGACACTACTTCCACATTCACACACTGATGGAGGGAGCTGCCATGCAAGGCGCTAACCAGCACTCATCAGGAGCAAGGGTGACGTGTCTCCGCTCAGGACGCGACGAGGTGGGGATCGAACCAGGGACCCTTGAATGCAACATTTCACATTTCAATGACTGCACAATCCTTCCGGTTTTTTAAAAAAAAAGCCAGGGAGGAGGAGGAGGGGGGGGCGTGGCCCGGCCAGACCATGATGATGAAGAGTGAAGTGATTTATATTTATATAGCGCTTTTCTCTAGTGACTCAAAGCGCTTTGACATAGTGAAACCCGATATCTGAGTTGCATTCAAAGCAGTGTGGGTGGCACTGGGTGCAGGTGGGTAAAAGTGCCTTGCCCGAGGACACAACGGCAGTGGCTAGCATGGCGGGAGCGGGAATCGAACCCGCAACCCTCAAGTTGCTGGGACGGCCGCTCTACCAACCGAGCTCGAGACGCACGGTTGTCACGGTGTGTGTGTGTGTGTGTGTGTGTGTTGTGTGTGTGTGTGTGTGTGTGTGTGATGACAGTCGGGGGGTGGGGCATATGGTTTTCATAACCCCCCCCCCCCTTTTTTTTTTTTTTTTTTTACCCTGACACACTTCTTGAGGCAGCCCCCCCCCCCTCCGCCCCCTTCCCAAAAACACAATTCTTTTTCCTCTACGTTGCAATATCCCCCCTCCTAACTCCCCTCCCCTACAGTCCTTGAACGCCTCTTCCCGTCTCTCTGCGAGCTCAGCAGAGTGGAGCCGGACCTGCCTGGACCACCTTTGGACTACTTTGAGGTCTCTTTTCAGAATGCGGCGAGGAAGCGGCGGCGTTCTGAGCGCCCTGTGGCTGCTGCTCTGTCTGACCCCGCCGGCTTGGGGTCAGAGGTCGGCGGGGGAGGAGGGCGAGGGGTCGGCGGGCGCCCGGCTGGAGGAGAAGGACGCCCTGTGCTCCGGCCGCGGGTGCTACGCCGTCTTCCTGCAGCGGAGGACCTTCAGGGAGGCGGGGCGCAGCTGCAGAGAGCGCGGCGGCACCTTGGCGACGGCGCACGACCACCAGGCCGCCGACACCGTGCACCGCCTGCTGGCGGGCCTGGAGCCCCAGGGGACCCGGGTGCGATTCCGTCTCTGGATCGGGCTCCACAGGGCGCCGCGCCAGTGCTCCTCCACCCGGCGCTCCGAGGATTCGTCTGGGTCACAGGTCACACTCGGGTCACATGACCGCTTACTCACTTTTCATTGGTTGTCCAAGCCTGCTATGATAGGCCGTAGTCTGCTGACCTCTAGTGGTCAAAGCAAGAAATAGTACAAAATCCCCGAAGTCATCACTTTTGTCCGCACTCCAAACTTTTACAAAAATTAATTAAAGCAGGGGTGTTCAGACTTTTTCAAACTGAAATATCAAATCAAAATGTTGCATATTTTAAGTTTTTCAGATAAAAAAAAAACATCCTTTTTTATTATTATTATTTACAAAAAAGGCATAAAACATAACAAAAAAAAAACGTATATTTGACCTTTTAATGACTGAAATCCTTGAAATATGATTATGGAAAAACGTTGCATATTTTGTATTTTTGCAATAATTTTTATTTTTTTTCTACAAAAAAGGCATAAAGCATAACAAAAACAATACTTTTGTTTACATTTTTTGGAAATATTTTTGTGTAAAAAAAAATTTGATAAAAAAAAGGCATAAAAAATAACAAAAAATAGCTATTTTTTTACACCTTTTTGATATTGGATCCTTGAAATATTTTTGTGCAAAAATCTTGCATATTTTGTATTTTTGCAAAAAAAAAATGTTTTTACAAAAAAGGAATAAAGCATAACAAAAATAATACTTTTGTTCCCATTTTTTTAATATTTTTGAGTAAAAAAAAATTATTTGATTAAAAAAAAGGCATAAAACATTACAAAAAAAATAACTTTGACTTTTAATGACTGAAACCCTTGAAATATGTTCGTGGGAAAACGTTGCATATGTTGTGTTTTTGCAATAAAAATATTTTTTTTTTTTTTTTAAAAAGGCATAAAGCATAACAAAAACAATACTTTTGTTTACATGTTTTGGAAATATTTTTGTGTGAAAAAAAAAATTTGATAAAAAAAAAGGCATAAAACATAACAAAAAATAACTTATTTTTTTACACCCTTTTTGATCTTGGATCCTTGAAATATTTTTGTGCAAAAAATCTTGCATATTTTGTATTTTTGCAATAATTTTTTTTTTTTTTACAAAAAAGGTATGAAGCATAACAAAAACAATACTTTTGTTTACATTTTTTGGAAATATTTTTTGTGTAAAAAAAAAAAAAATTTGATAAAAAAAAAAGGCATAAAACATAACAAAAGAATGACTTATCCTTTACATTTTTCTTTTTTAACAAAAAGTCATAAAACACAACAAAAAAAAAAATACTTTATTTTTTATTTTTTTTTTACTCTCAATGACTGAGACCCTGTAAATATTTTTGTGTAAAAAAAATTTTTTGATTAAAAAAAGGGCATAAAACATAACAAAACAAATAACTTTTATTTTACCTTTTAATGACTGAAACCCTTGAAATATGTTCATGGAAAAACGTTGCATATTTTGTCTTTTTGCAATAAAATTTATATTTTTTTACAGAAAAGGCATAAAGCATAACAAAAACAATACTTTTGTTTACATTTTTAAAAAAATATATTTTTCTGTAAAAAATATATATTTGATAAAAAAAAAAGTATAAAACACAACAACAAAAAATTACTTTTTTTTTCCCTCAATGACTGAGACCCTTGAAATATTTGTGTGGAAAAAAGTTGCTAATTTAGTCTTTTTGCAATTGAAAAAACAACCTGTTTTTAATGAAAAAGTCATAAAACATGACAAAACATAACTTATTTTTTTACACCTTTTTGATCTTGGATCCTTTTCATTGGTTGTCCAAGCCTGCTATGATAGGCCGTAGTCTGCTGACCTCTAGTGGTCAAAGCAAGAAATAGTACAAAATCCCCGAAGTCATCACTTTTGTCCGCACTCAAAACTTTTACGTCGTCTTTATCGGTTTTACAAAAATTAATTAAAGCAGGGGTGTTCAAACTTTTTCAAACTGAAATATCAAATCAAAATGTTGCATATTTTAAGTTTTTCAGATAAAAAAAAAACCACCATTCTTTATTATTATCATTTACAAAAAAGGCATAAAACATAACAAAAAAAAGGACTTATATTTTACCTTTTAATGACTGAAACCCTTGAAATATGTTCGTGGGAAAACGTTGCATATGTTGTGTTTTTGCAATAAAAACATTTTTTTTTTTTTTACAAAAAAGGCATAAAGCATAACAAAAACAATACTTTTGTTTACATGTTTTGGAAATATTTTTGTGTAAAAAAAAAATTTGATAAAAAAAGGCATAAAACATAACAAATAATAACTTAATTTTTTACACCCTTTTTGATCTTGGATCCTTGAAATATTTTTGTGCAAAAATCTTGCATATTTTGTATTTTTGCAATAATTTTTTTTTTTTTTTTACAAAAAAGGTATGAAGCATAACAAAAACAATACTTTTGTTTACATTTTTGGAAATATTTTTGTGTAAAAAAAAAAAGTTGATAAAAAAAGGCATAAAACATAACAAAAAATAACTTATATTTTATCTTTTAATGACTGAAACCCTTGAAATATTTTCATGGAAAAACGTTGCATATTTTGTGTTTTTGCAATAATTTTTTTCTTTTACAAAAAAGGCATAAAGCATAACAAAAACAATACTTTTGTTTACATTTTTTGGAAATATTTTTGTGTAAAAAAAAAAAAAAATTATAAAAAAAAAGGCATAAAACATAACAAAAACAATGACTTATCCTTTACATTTTTGCTTTTTTAACAAAAAGTCATAAAACACAACAAAAAATAACTTTTTTTTTACTCTCAATGACTGAGACCCTTGAAATATTTGTGTGGAAAAATGTTGCATATTTTGTGTTTTTGCAATAAAAAAATCCTTTTTTTTTACAAAAAAGGCATAAAGCATAACAAAAACAATACTTTTGTTTACATTTTTTAAAAATATTTTTGAGTAAAAAAAAAATTATTTGATTAAAAAAAGGCATAAAACATAACAAAAAAAATAACTTATATTTTACCTTTTAATGACTGAAACCCTTGAAATATTTTCATGGGAAAACATTGCATATTTTGTGTTTTTGCAATAAAAATTGTTTTTTATTTTTTTTTACAAAAAAGGCATTAAGCACAACAAAAACAATACTTTTGTTTACATTTTTGGAAATATTTTTGTGTAAAAAAAATATATTTGATAAAAAAAAAAAAGGTATAAAACATAACCAAAAAAATGACTTATCCTTTACATTTTTCTTTTTGAACAAAAAGTCATAAAACACAACAAAAAAAAACCTTCTTTTTTTTTTACTCTCAATGACTGAGACCCTTGAAATATTTGCGTGGAAAATGTTGCTAATTTAGTGTTTTTGCAATTGAGAAAACAACCTTTTTTTAAAAATGAAAAAGTCATAAAACATGAAAAAAAAAAACTTATTTTTTACAGCTTCTTGATCTTGGATCCTTGAAATATTTTTGTGCAAAAATCTTGCATATTTTGTATTTTTGCAATAAAAAAAAACATCTTTTTTTAAAATTCTTTTTAAAAAATTATTATTAAAAAGGCATACAACATGAAAAGAAAATAACTTATTTTTTACAGCTTTTTGATCTTGGATCCTTGAAATATGCATATTTTGTGTTTTGCAATAAAAAAATATATATATTTTTTTTTTTAAAAGGTATAAAGCATAACAAAAACAATACTTTAGTTTACATTTTTTGGAAATATTTTCGTGTAAAAAAAATATTTGATAAAAAAAAAAGGCATAAAACATAACAAAAAAAATGACTTCTCCTTTACATTTTTCTTTTTTAACAAAAAGTCATAAAACACAACAAAAAAAATTACTTTTTTTTTACTCTCAATGACTGAGACCCTTGAAATATTTGTGTGGAAAAATGTTGCATATTTTATGTTTTTGCAATTGAAAAAACAACCTGTTTTTAATGAAAAAGTCATAAAACATGACAAAAAATAACTTATTTTTTTACACCTTTTTGATCTTGGATCCTTGAAATATTTTTGTGCAAAAATATTGCATATTTTGTATTTTTGCAATAAAAAAAACATATCCATCCATCCATCCATCCATCATCTTCCGCTTATCCGAGGTCGGGTCGCGGGGGCAGCAGCCTAAGCAGGGAAGCCCAGACTTCCCTATCTCCAGCCACTTCGTCTAGCTCTTCCCGGGGGATCCCGAGGCGTTCCCAGGCCAGCCGGGAGACATAGTCTTCCCAACGTGTCCTGGGTCTTCCCCGTGGCCTCCTACCAGCTGGACGTGCCCTAAACACATCCCTAGGGAGGCGTTCGGGTGGCATCCTGACCAGATGCCCGAACCACCTCATCTGGCTCCTCTCAATGTGGAGGAGCAGCGGCTTTACGTTGAGCTCCTCCCGGATGGCAGAGCTTCTCACCCTATCTCTAAGGGAGAGCCCCGCCACCCGGCGGAGGAAACTCATTTCGGCCGCTTGTACCCGTGATCTTATCCTTTCGGTCATGACCCAAAGCTCATGACCATAGGTGAGGATGGGAACGTAGATCGACCGGTAAATTGAGAGCTTTGCCTTCCGGCTCAGCTCCTTCTTCACCACAACGGATCGATACAACGTCCGCATTACTGAAGACGCCGCACCGATCCGCCTGTCGATCTCACGATCCACTCTACCCCCACTCGTGAACAAGACTCCTAGGTACTTGAACTCCTCCACTTGGGGCAGGGTCTCCTCCCCAACCCGGAGATGGCACTCCACCCTTTTCCGGGCGAGAACCATGGACTCGGACTTGGAGGTGCTGATTCTCATTCCGGTCGCTTCACACTCGGCTACGAACCGATCCAGTGAGAGCTGAAGATCCCGGCCAGATGAAGCCATCAGGACTACATCATCTGCAAAAAGCAGAGACCTAATCCCGTGGCCACCAAACCGGAACCCTTCAACGCCTTGGCTGCGCCTAGAAATTCTGTCCATAAAAGTTATGAACAGAATCGGTGACAAAGGACAGCCTTGGCGGAGTCCAACCCTCACTGGAAATGTGTCCGACTTACTGCCAGCAATGCGGACCAAGCTCTGACACTGATCATACAGGGAGCGGACTGCCAGAATAAGACATTCCGATACCCCATACTCTCTGAGCACTCCCCTCAGGACTTCCCGAGGGACACGGTCCAATGCCTTCTCCAAGTCCACAAAGCACATGTAGACTGGTTGGGCAAACTCCCATGCACCCTCAAGAACCCTGCCGAGAGTATAGAGCTGGTCCACAGTTCCACGACCAGGACGAAAACCACACTGTTCCTCCTGAATCCGAGGTTCGACTATCCGGCGAAGCCTCCTCTCCAGTACACCTGAATAAACCTTACCGGGAAGGCTGAGGAGTGTGATCCCACGATAGTTGGAACACACCCTCCGGTCCCCCTTCTTAAAGAGAGGGACCACCACCCCGGTCTGCCAATCCAGAGGTACCGCCCCCGATGTCCACGCGATGCTGCAGAGTCTTGTCAACCAAGACAGCCCCACAGCATCCAGAGCCTTAAGGAACTCCGGGCGGATCTCGTCCACCCCCGGGGCCTTGCCACCGAGGAGCTTTTTAACTACCTCAGCGACCTCAGCCCCAGAAATAGGAGAGTCCACTACAGATTCCCCAGGCACCGCTTCCTCAAAGAAAGACGTGTTGGTGGGATTGAGGAGGTCTTCGAAGTATTCCCTCCACCGATCCACAACATCCGCAGTCGAAGTCAGCAGAACACCATCCGCACGATACACGGTGTTGATAGTGCACTGCTTCCCCTTCCTGAGGCGCCGTATGGTGGTCCAGAATCGCTTCGAAGCCGTCCGGAAGTCGTTTTCCATGGCTTCCCCGAACTCTTCCCATGTCCTAGTTTTTGCCTCCCCGACCGCTAAAGCTGCACACCGCTTGGCCCGTCGGTACCCGTCCACTGCCTCCGGAGTCCTATGAGCCAAAAGAACCCGATAGGACTCCTTCTTCAGCTTGACGGCATCCCTCACTGCTGGTGTCCACCAGCGGGTTCTGGGATTTCCGCCCCGACAGGCACCAACTACCTTGCGGCCACAGCTCCAATCAGCCGCCTCGACAATAGAGGTTCGGAACATGGTCCACTCGGACTCAATGTCCCGCACCTCCCTCGTGACATGTTCAAAGTTCTCCCGGAGGTGTGAATTGAAACTCTCTCTGACAGGAGACTCTGCCAGACGTTCCCAGCAGACCCTCACAATGCGCTTGGGCCTGCCAGGTCTGTCCGGCATCCTCCCCCACCATCGCAGCCAACTCACCACCAGGTGGTGATCAGTAGAAAGCTCCGCCCCTCTCTTCACCCGAGTGTCCAAAACATAAGGCCGCAAATCCGATGACACAACTACAAAGTCGATCATGGAACTGCGGCCTAGGGTGTCCTGGTGCCAAGTGCACATATGGACACCCTTATGTTTGAACATGGTGTTTGTTATCGACAAACTGTGACGAGCACAAAAGTCCAATAACAAAACACCACTCGGGTTTAGATCCGGGCGACCATTCTTCCCAATCACGCCTCTCCAGGTTTCACTGTCGTTGCCAACATGAGCGTTGAAGTCTCCCAGTAGGACAAGGGAATCACCCGGAGGAGCACTTTCCAGTACTCCCTCGAGTGTACCCAAAAAGGGTGGGTATTCTGAACTGCTGTTTGGTGCGTAAGCACAAACAACAGTCAGGATCCGCCCCCCCACCCGAAGGCGAAGGGAAGCTACCCTCTCGTCCACTGGGTTGAACTCAAACGTACAGGCTTTGAGCCGGGGGGCAACCAGAATTGCCACCCCAGCCCGTCGCCTCTCACTGCCGGCAACGCCAGAGTGGAAGAGGGTCCAGTCCCTCTCGAGAGAACTGGTCCCAGAGCCCTTGCTGTGCGTCGAGGTGAGTCCGACTATATCCAGCCGGAACTTCTCTACCTCGCGCACTAGCTCAGGCTCCTTCCCCCCCAGTGAGGTGACGTTCCACGTCCCAAGAGCTAGCTTCTGTAGCCGAGGATCGGACCGCCAAGTGCCCTGCCTTCGGCTGCCGCCCAGCTCACAATGCACCCGACCTCTATGGCCCCTCCTATGAGTGGTGAGCCCATTTGAGGGATGACCCACGTTGCCTCTTCGGGCTGTGCCCGGCCGGGCCCCATGGGAACAGGCCCGACCACCAGGCGCTCGCCATCGTGCCCCAACTCCGGGCCTGGCTCCAGAGCGGGGCCCCGGTGACCCACGTCCGGGCGAGGGAAATCTGGGTTCATTTCGTTGTAATTCCATAGAAGTCTTTGAGCTGCTCTTTGTCTGATCACTCACCTAGGACCTGTTTGTCTTGGGAGACCCTACCAGGGGGCATGAAAACCCCCAGACAACATAGCTCCTAGGATCATTGGGACACGCAAACTCCTCTACCACGGTAAGGTAGCAGCTCAGAGAGGAGAAAAAAAAAAACATATCTATTTTTTTATTCTTCTTTTTTAAATTATTATTAAAAAGGCATACAACATGACAATAAAATAACTTATTTTTTTTACAGCTTTTTGATCTTGGATCCTTGAAATATGTTCGTGGAAAAATGTTGCATATTTTGTGTTTTTGCAATAAAAAATCTTTTTTTTTTTTTTTTTTTTTTTTACAAAAAAGGCATAAAGCATAACAAAAACAATACTTTTGTTTACATTTTTTGGGGAAATATTTTTGTGTAAAAAAAATATATTTGATAAAAAAAAAAGGTATAAAACATAACAAAAAAAATGACTTATCCTTTACATTTTTCTTTTTTAACAAAAAGTCATAAAACACAACATAAAAATAACTTTTTTTTTTACTCTCAATGACTGAGACCCTTGAAATATTTGTGTGGAAAAATGTTGCATATTTTATGTTTTTGCAATAAAAAATCTTTTTTTTTTTTTTTTTTTTTACAAAAAAGGCATAAAGCATAACAAAAACAATACTTTTGTTTACATTTTTTTAAATATTTTTGTGTAAAAAAATATATTTGATAACAAAAAAAGGTATAAACATAACAACAAAAATTACTTATCCTTTACATTTTTCTTTTTTTAACAAAAAGTTATAAAACACAACAAAAAAAAACACTTTTTTTTTTACTCTCAATGACTGAGACCCTTGAAATATTTGTGTGGAAAAATGTTGCATATTTTGTGTTTTTGCAATTGAAAAAACAACCTATTTTTTAAATGAAAAAGTCATAAAACATGACAAAAAATAACTTATTTTTTTACACCTTTTTGATCTTGAATTCTTGAAATATTTGTGTGCAAAAATCTTGCATATTTTGTAATTTTGCAATAAAAAAGCATATTTTTTAATTTATTTATTTTATTTAAATTTTTTTTACAAAATAGGCATAAAACAAAACAAAAAAATATATACACATATATATATATATATATATATATATATATATACATATATATATATATATATATATACATATATATATATATATAAAAAAAAATATATATATATATATATATATATATATATATATATATATATATATATATATATATATAAAAATGTGTATATATACACATATATCTTTTATGGCTCCCCTCAAGATTAGTCCAGGGGACCTGGAAGGGTCTCAGTCATAAAAAGGTAAAAAAAATGTGTAAAATTTCATTTTGTAAAAAAATAAATAAATTAAAAATATATATATAGATTTAAAAATATGATTTTTATTGCAAAAATAAGAAATATGCAACATTTTTTAACAAATACATTTCAAGGATCCAAGATCAAAAAGCTGTAAAAAATAAGTTATTTTCGTGTCATGTTGTATGCCTTTTTAAAAAAATAAAAAAATAAAAAGAATTTTAAAAAAAATCATGTTTTTTTTTATTGCAAAAACACAAAATATGCGAGATTTTTGCCCAAAAATATTTCAAGGATCCAAGATCAAAAAGGTGTGAAAAAATAATTTTTGGTCATGTTTTATGACTTTTTCATTAAAAAAAAGGTTGTTTTTTTCAATTGCAAAAACACTAAATTAGCAAAATTTTTCCACACAAATATTTTAAGGGTCTCAGTCATTGACAGTAAAAAAAAAGTTATTTTTTTTGTTGTGTTTTATGACTTTTTGTTATAAAAGAAAAATGTAAAGGTTAAGTCATTTTTTTTTGTTATGTTTTATACCTTTTTTTTATCAAAACATTTTTTTTTACACAAACATATTTCAAGGATCTCAGTCATAAAAATGTAAATAAGTATTGTTTTTGTTATGCTTTATGCCTTTTTTGTAAAAAAAAAAAAAAGAAAACTTTTTTTATTGCAAAAACAGAAAATATGCAACTTTTTTCCATGAACATATTTCAAGGGTTTCAGTCATTAAAAGGTAAAATATAAGTTATTTTTTGTTATGTTTTATGCCTTTTTTATTAAAAACAATTTTTTACACAAAAATATTTCAAGGAATGTCAGTCATAAAAATGTAAACAATAATTATTTTTTTTGTTATGCTTTATGCCCTTTTTGTAAGAAAAAAAAATATTTTTTTTTGTTTGCAAAAACACAAAATATGCAAAATTTTTCCCACAAACACACTTCAAGGGTTTCAGTCATTAAAAGGTAAAAAATCCTTTTTTTTTGTTATGTTTTATGCCTTTTTTTGTAAATAATAGCAATAATAATAATAATAATAATAATAAAAATTATAAATAAAAAAGTTTTTTATTTATTTCAAAAACACAAAATATGCAACATTTTCCACAAAAATATTTCAAGGATCCAAGATCAAAAATGTGTAAAAAATAAGCTATTTTTTTGTCATGTTTTATGCTTTTTTTGTTGTTTTGCTTTGTTTGCTTTCCACAAATATATTTCAAGGGCTTCAGTCATAAAAAGGTAAAAAATGTGTTATTTTTTGTTATTTTTTATGCCTTTTTATAACAATAATAATAATAATATAATAAAAAGGTAATTTTCTTTTATTGCAAACACACTAAATATGCAACACAAATATTTCAAGAGTCTCAGTTATAAAGTGTAAACAAAAAGTTATTTTTGGTTATGTTTTATAACTTCCTGTTAAAAAAGAAAAATGCAAAGAATAAGTATTTTTTTTGTTTCATGCCTTTTTTGTAAAAAAAAAAATCCACAAAAATATTCCAAAGATCTCAGTCATAAAAAAATTTTAAAAAATCCATTTTTTATCATGTTTTATGCCTTTTTTGTAAAAAACAAAAACAAAAACTTTTTTTTATTACAAAAACACAAAAATGCAACATTTTTCCACAAAAATAATTCAAGAGTCTCAATCATATAAATGTTTAAAATAATTTATTTTTCGTTATTTTTTAATGCCGTTTTTGTTGAAAAATTAGGATTTTTGAAATTCCAAAAACATAAAATATGCTATATTTATCCACAAAATTATTTCAAGGGTGTCAGTCATAAAAATTTAAAACATAAGTTTTTATTGTTATATTTATGCATTTTTTGCTAAAAAAAAATATATGTTTTATTTTATTGCAAAAACACAAAATATGCAACATTTTTCCACAAAAATATTTCAAGGGTCTCAGTCATAATTTTTTTTTAAAATACATATTTTTTTTGTTAAATTTTATGCCTTTTTTTTTTTTTTTTTAAAGAAGATATTTCTTTATTCCAAAAACACAAAATATGCAACATTTTTCCACAAAAAATATTTCAAGGGTCTGAAAAATTACTTATTTTTTGTTATTTTTCATACATTTTTTGTTAAAAAAATAAATAAATAAATAAAAAAAAATATGTTTTAATTTATAAACACAAAAAGTAAATTTTTCTACAAAAATATGTCAAACGTTTTGGTCATAAAAATGTAAAACATGTTTTTTTTTTGGTTATGTTTAATGCCTTTTTTGTTAAAAAAAACAAAAACGTGTTTTTTACTCCAAAAACACAAAATATGCAACATTTTTCTACAAAAATATGTCAAAGCGGAATAGTAATGAAAGCCTTGAATACATCAATAATTGATTTTGATGGATCAGTTTAATCGGACAAATTACTTAAAAAAAAAAAAAAGTCCCACTAAAATGAATGCAAATCAAAAATGTTAAAAAAGTCAGACATCATTTATTTATTTATTTATTTTTACTTTTCACGCTTTAATCTCCAGATCAACTTCAGATTTATTTGTCGATTATAAATTCTTATAATTTTTTATGTATTTTCTTTGCTTGTTTTTTGTCCATTTCTGTCCAAGACAACTTTGCAAACACACAACATGTGCAAAATTTTCCCCGACACTCATTAAAAGTGGAATATTTCGATACAAAATAAGTGGAAACTTTAATTGTTCAATCATTCATAACAACAACTTTGTGTTATTAGAGTCAACCTTGCAAGTTTTTATCGTTACTCTTCACCTATTTGCTCTTTTTGAATTTTGTTTTTTATTTTTAATAGTATTTGTATCCGTTTGCACTTTTTTATCACTTTTTGAAATGTTTTTTCTTTGTAATACTGTTAAATAGCGTTAAAAAATAGCTTAAGAATCATGCTAAAATGACTTAAAACGATGTAGTACATACTCCGGCCTGAAAGAGGCGCTGTGCTGTCAACCACAGAAGAAGAAAGCTGAGTATCAAATTGTACACATTAGGGTGTCACGTGACATTCATGTGACTATCCCCGGAAAAAAGTTTCCCCAAAATTGCAGCTTGACAGCTTCTTTCCAAAAGCTTTTTTTTTTTTTTGTTGTAATCAAAGATATTTAACAGCTGTAGTGTTTATTTATTTATTAATTTTATTTTATAATAATTATAATGAAACATTTTCAAAGCATGCAGGTTAGAAAAACTATTTCTGGTTGCATGGAGATGACCTAAAAATGTCTTTATTAAAAGTTGACTTTAAAAATAAGCTATTTTTTGTTATTGTGTATGCCTTTTTTTGTTAAAAATTTAAAAAAAAAAAAGATGTTTTTATTAAAAAAACACAAAATAGACAACATTTTTCCACAAAATGTTTTAAAGGGTATCAGTCATAAAAGTGTAAGGAGAAAAAAAAGTTATTTTTTGTTATGTTTTATGCCTTTGTTGTTAAGAAAAAAAAAATGTTTTTTTTTATTGCAAAAACAAAAAAATATGCAGCATTTTTTCACAAATTTCAAGCGTTTCAGTCATAAAAATAAAAACATATATATGTTTTTTAAAAATTGTTTTATGTTTCATGCCTTTTTTGTTAAAATAAATAAATAAATAAAACGATGTTCTATGATTGCAAAAAAACAAAAATATGCAATATATTTCCACAAAATATTTCAAGGGTCTCAGTCATAAAAATGTAAAAAAAAGTGCTTTTTTTGGGTATGTTTTATGCCTTTAAAAAAAAAAAAAAAATTTTTTTTTTTTTAATGCAAAAACACAAAATATGCAACATTTTTCCACAAAAATATTTCAAGGGTCTCAGTGATAAAAATGAAAAAGAAATGTTATTTTTTGGAATGTTTTACGCCTTTTTTTTTTTTGTGCAAATAAAAACACAAAATAAGCAACATCTTTTTATAAAAATATTAGTTTTCTTAAAAAAAAAAGAACATCTTTTTTTTTCAATCAGTTTTTGAAAATGTCTTCAAGGGTCTCAGTCATAAAAATAAAAAAAAAGGGTTATTTTTTGGAATGTTATTTATTTATATTTATTTATTTTAGTTTTTTTATGTTTCATGCTTTTTTTTGTAAAAAAAAAAAAAAAATGCAACATATTTCCACAAAATATTTCAAGGGTCTCAGTCATAAAAATGTAAAAAAAAAAAAAAAAAGAGTAATTTTTTGGGGTATGTTTTATGCCTTTTTTGTTAAAAAAAAATAAAAAATGTTTTTTTAAAATGCAAAAACACAAAATATGCAACATTTTTCCACAAAAATATTTCAAGGGTCTCAGTCATAAAAATGTAAAAAAAAAAAGGTTATTTTTTGGAATGTTTTACGCCTTTTTTTTTTTTTTTGTGCAAATAAAAACACAAAATAAGCAACATCTTTTTATAAAAATATTAGTTTTCTTAAGAAAAAAAAGAACATCTTTTTTTTCCGATCAGTTTTTGAAAATGTCTTCAAGGGTCTCAGTCATAAAAATTAAAAAAAAGGGTTATTTTTTGGAATGTTATTTATTTATATTTATTTATTTTAGTTTTTTTATGTTTCATGC
The DNA here is from genome assembly GCF_033978795.1 of Nerophis ophidion. Taxonomy (NCBI): domain Eukaryota; kingdom Metazoa; phylum Chordata; class Actinopteri; order Syngnathiformes; family Syngnathidae; genus Nerophis; species Nerophis ophidion. The sequence continues at coordinate 85,438,526 of NC_084614.1, read as the reverse complement.
TTTTTTTTGTAACAAAAAAAAAAAAATGCAACATATTTCCACAAAATATTTCAAGGGTCTCAGTCATAAAAATGTAAAAAAAAAAAAAAAAAGAGTAATTTTTTGGGGTATGTTTTATGCCTTTTTTGTTAAAAAAAAATAAAAAATGTTTTTTTAAAATGCAAAAACACAAAATATGCAACATTTTTCCACAAAAATATTTCAAGGGTCTCAGTCATAAAAATGTAAAAAAAAAAAAGGTTATTTTTTGGAATGTTTTACGCCTTTTTTTTTTTTTTTGTGCAAATAAAAACACAAAATAAGCAACATCTTTTTATAAAAATATTAGTTTTCTTAAGAAAAAAAAGAACATCTTTTTTTTCCGATCAGTTTTTGAAAATGTCTTCAAGGGTCTCAGTCATAGAAATTTAAAAAATATTTTAATTTTTTCTATTTTTTTTATGTTTCATGCCTTTTCATAAAAATGCAACATATTATAAAAATATTTCAAGGATCTCAGTCATAACAATAAAAAAATTACTTGTTATTTTTGTGTTATGTTTCATGCCCTTTTTGTTAAAAAAAAAAAAACAATAATATTTTTTGAGGCAAAAACCCCAAATAAGCAACATTTAAAAATAAAAAAAAATGTTAAAAAAAAACCAACATCTTTTTTTTTCATTTTTAACCAGTTTTTGAAAATGATGAATCAATTTAGAATCACGATGACTAAGAATCACGATTTGGATTCGAACCAAACTTTTTTGTGCACTTCTATTGAGGGATGTGAGTATTTTGGTGTTTTATTAAAAAAAACGATTCTCGATTCAACGCGTTTTTCGATTCAAACCGATTCTCGCAATGTCTTATTTAGTGTAATAATTAGAAATAAAAAATTCACGCAAAAATTTTAATGGGCTCGCTATCTGTGCTTGGACCTCTGGACGGGAGTCTCCGGAAGTTGCCGTACTTTGAAGATGGCGCCGAGTGTCTGAATCCGTGAGTTTTAGGTAAAACTGCACAAAAAGAGCAATGGAGTTAGCCTAAAAACATTAGCATGCTTACATTAAAATGCTAACATTTAGCATGTGTGCTAACGAAAGCATGCTAACAGCAAGCATGTCTCACATTTCCCAGTAAAACGGCTGTAAAGTATATGGCTGCGAAAATAGAGAAAAAAGGGTAAAATTAGATAGAAAATCTTAGCATGCTTAAGTTAGCTTGCCAGCCTGCTACAGTTTGTATGCTAACAGGTAACAAATGTCACATACCAAGTTATATGACGCTGGTGTAAACGTTTGCAGAACTAGCTCAAAAAGTTAGCATGCTAATGTTAGCATATTAGCAAGCTTACGTTAGCATCTTAACAGTCAGCATGTCTTACATTTCCAGTAACACGGCTGTAAGGTGTATGGCTTCGGAAATAGAGAAAAAAGTGTAAAATTAGATGAAAATACTTAGCAGGCTTAAGTTAGCTTTCTGCCACGCTATCGTTTGCATGCTAACAGGTAACACATGTCACATACCAGGTTATTTGACTATGGCGTAAACAGTTGCAGAACTAGCTAAAAAAAAATAGCTTGCAACTGTTAGTATTTTAGCAAGCTTACATTAGCATTTTAACAGTCAGCATGTCTCACATTTCAAGTAACAGGGCTGTAAGGTTTATGGTTGCGGAAATAGTGAAAAAATATATATAATTAGATGAAAAAAACTTAGCACGCTTAAGTTAGCTTGCTGGCATGCTATCATCTGCATGCTAACAGGTAGAACATATCACATTCCAAGTTACATGACTCTGGCGTAAACGGTTGCAAAACTAGCTCAAAGAGTTAGCATGCTACTGTTAGCATTTTAGCACGCTTACATGAGCATGTTAACAGTCAGCATGTCTCACATTTCCAGTAACAAGGCTGTAAGGTGTATGGCTGCGAAAATAGGGAAAAATGTGTAAAATGTTATAAAAAAAACTTAGCACGCTTACGTTAGCTTTCCGGCACGCTATCGTTTGCATGCTAGCAAGTAACAAATGTCACATACCAAGTTACAGGACTCTGGTGTAAATGGTTGCAGAACTAGCTCAAAAAAGTTAGCATGCTACTGTTAGCATTTTAGCAAGCTTACATTAGCATGCTAACAGTCAGCATGTCTCACATTTCCAGTAACAGGGCTGTAAGGTGTACGGTTGCGGAAATAGAGAAAAAAATATAAAATTAGATGAAAAAAACTTAGCACGCTTAAGTTAGCTTGCCCCCATGCTATCGTTTGCATGCTAACAGGTAGCAAATATCTCATTCCAAGTTACATGACTCTGGCGTAAACGGTTGCAAAACTAGCTCAAAAAGTTAGCATGCTACTGTTAGCATTTTAGAACACTTACGTTATCATGCTAACAGTCAGCATGTCTCACATTTCCAGTAACACAGCTGTAAGGTGTATGGCTGCGAGAATAGGGAAAAATGTGTAAAATTTTATAGAAAAACTTAGCACGCTTACGTTAGCTTGCCGGCACGCTATCGTTTGCATGCTAACAGGTAACAAATGTCACATACCAAGTTATATGACTCTGGCGTAAACGGTTGCAAAACTAGCTAAAAAAAAATAGCATGCTATTGTTAGCATTGTAGCAAGCTTACATTAGCATGCTAACAGTCAGCATGTCTCACATTTCCAGTAACATGGCTATAAGGTGTATGGCTGCGAAAATAGGGAAAAATGTGTACAATTTTATAGAAAAACTTAGCACGCTTACGTTGGCTTGCCGGCACGCTAAAGTTTGCATGCTAACAGGTAACAAATGTCACATACCAAGTTATAGGACTCTGGCGTAAACGGTTGCAAAACTAGCTAAAAAAAGTTAGCATGCTACTGTTAGTATTTTAGCAAGCTTACATTAGCATGTTAACAGTCGTCAGCATGTCTCACATTTCCAGTAACACAGCTGTAAGGTGTATGGCTGCGAAAATAGAGAAAAAAATATAAAATTAGATGACAAAAACTTAGCACGCTTAAGTTAGCTTGCCGCCATGCTATCGTTTGCATGCTAACAGGTAGCAAATATCATATTCCAAGTTACATGACTCTGGCGTAAACAGTTGCAAAACTAGCTCAAAAAGTTAGCATGCTAATGTTAGCATTTTAGCAAGCTTACATTAGCATGCTAACAGTCAGCATGTCTCACATTTCCAGTAACAAGGCTGTAAGGTGTATGGCTGCGAGAATAGGGAAAAATGTGTAAAATTTTTTAGAAAAACTTAGCACGCTTACGTTAGCTTGCCGGCACGCTATCGTTTGCATGCTAACAGGTAACAAATGTCACATACCAAGTTATAGGACTCTGGTGTAAACGGTTGCAAAACTAGCTCAAAAAAGTTAGCATGCTACTGTTAGTATTTTAGCAAGCTTACATTAGCATGTTAACAGTCGTCAGCATGTCTCACATTTCCAGTAACAGGGCTGTAAGGTGTATGGCTGCGGAAATAGAGAAAAAAATATAAAATTAGATGAAAAAAAACTTAGCCCCCTTAAGTTAGCTTGCCGCCATGCTATCGTTTGCATGCTAACAGGTAGCAAATATCTCATTCCAAGTTACATGACTCTGGCGTAAACGGTTGCAAAACTAGCTCACATGACTCTGGCGTAAACGGTTGCAAAACTAGCTCAAAAAGTTAGCATGCTACTGTTAGCATTTTAGAAAACTTACGTTAGCATGCTAACAGTCAGCATGTCTCACATTTCCAGTAACACGGCTGTAAGGTGTATGGCTGCGGAAATAGGGAAAAATGTGTACAATTTTATAGAAAAACTTAGCACGCTTACGTTAGCTTGCCGGCACGCTATCGTTTGCAAGCTAACAGGTAAAAAATGTCACAAATGTCACATACCAAGTTATAGGACTCTGGTGTAAACGGTTGCAAAACTAGTTCAAAAAGTTAGCACGCTAACATTAGCATTTTAGCAAGCGTAAATTGGGTTTTTAATTGAAGTACAAACGACTTCCTGTCGGTTAAAATGAGTCAAAACGATGCATTACTCACACCCGCCTCTAGTGGCGCTGTGTTTGGCTACCACAGAAGAAGACAGAGTGTGGACAAAACCCATGACTTCTTCAAGTCACGGTTTCGATTTTCAACGTGTTTTTTCTGCGTGTCCTCCCTTCCAGGCGACCAGGAAGGACAGTTCACCAATTGGCTCCGCGAAGACACGCCGGGGACGTGCGCCGCCCCCCGCTGTGTGGCCATGACCGCGCACGCCTCGGAGGGCGCCCGCGAGAGCGCCGACAACTTCAAGTGGTTGGACGGCTCGTGCGGTCTGGCGCTGGACGGCTACGTGTGCCAGTACGCCTACAAGGGCATGTGCGCCCCCCTGGACGACGAAGGCCGGGGCCCCGCCGTCTACTCCACGCCGTTCCACCTGATCAGCCGCGTGCTTACCCACGTTCCGTACGGCTCGGTGGCCGCCGTGCCGTGTCCGCCCCGCCCGTCGGACGGCGACTTGCCCGCCGAGCAGACGGCGCTGTGCATGGAGAGAGACGACGGGTCGGTGGGGTGGTCTCGGGACACGCCCCTCTGCGGGGACGACGCGGCGCCACCCAACCAGGACTGGTGCAGCGGCGACCACGGGTGCGAGCAGCACTGCCAGAACACGGACTCGGACTATTACTGCTACTGCTCCGAGGGCTACGTGCTGGCAGAGGACGGCTACAACTGCGAGCCGGACCCCTTGGGGCCGACGGACCCTCCCGAGCTGTCCTCGGACGCCGCCGGGCCCAGCGAGCCGCCCCGCCTGAAGGTGGCGTGCGAGGCCATGGGTTGCCAGCACGACTGCGTGGAGACCTCCAGGGGGGTCCGCTGCACGTGTCCCCCGGGGTACCAAATAGGCCCGGACGGGCGCGGGTGCTCCGACGTGGACGAGTGTCGGCAGCAGCCGTGCACGCAGGCGTGCGTCAACACGCCCGGAACCTTCCACTGCGCCTGTCACTCGGGCTACCAGCCGGACGACGAGGGCGAGTGCGTGGACGTGGACGAGTGCGAGGACGAGGGGCTCTGCCAGGGCGCTTGCAAGAACACGGAAGGCTCCTTCACCTGCGCCTGTCGCTCCGGCTACCAGATGTCCGGCGCCATGGCGTGCGAGGACGTGGATGAGTGCGTGGGGGCGTCGCCCTGCCAGCAGCAGTGTCTCAACTACATCGGCGGGTACCAGTGTTTCTGCGACGACGGCTACGAGCTGCAGGCGGACGGACTTAATTGCCGGCTGATACCCGACGACGGAGAATACCCGACTCCGACCCCGGACCCCACCGACTCCTCCCACCTACTCCGACTGGAACACCGCACCACCACTCGAGACGGCAACTTTGACGCCCCCGCCGACTCCGACGACCGCCCGAACCAGCGGGACACGGCCTCGCCCAAGCGGTACCACACTCAGCCGCCGCCCACGCGAAGGGAGAGCGACGCCAACCAAGTCCACCCCGAGGCCGGGGGCACGGACAAACGTAAGCACGACAAGAGCTGGCTGCTGGTGGCGCTGCTGGTGCCGCTCTGCGTCTTCCTGGTGGTGATGCTGGCGCTGGGCATCGTCTACTGCACCAGCTGCGCCGTGGACAAGAGCCTGCGTCTGTCGGACTGCTGCCGCTGGGTCCTCCCCACGGCGCCGCCCGACGGCACCGAGCCCAAGGCGCAGGCGTGACGCCAACAGGGAAAGAGTCACGGGACTTTCTAGCTAACAACAAGTTCAGCTCTCAATCAACTTCTGTAAATAAATCACCTCCATTCCAACTGTAAGTAACAATAAAAGTAAACCTCAACAAATTTGACTCGCCTTCATTAGCATAAACATGCTAACTGGGAGTATTTCTAAAGCTAACCATTGTGTCTGTATCCATCTATATATATATATATATATATATATATATATATATATATATATATATACATATATATATATATATATATATGTATATATATGTATATATATATATATATATATCTGTGCACCTAATTTAATAGAATAAAGTACATATATATATATATACATATATATATACATACATGTATATATATATATATATATACATATATATATATATGTGCACCCCTTGTAAACGACCTAATTTATATATTTATATATTATATAATTTTATATATATATATATATATATATATATATATATCCATCCATTTTCTACGACTTATTCCCTTCGGGGTCGCGTATATAAATATATACATATATATGTATATATATACATATATACATATATATATATATATAAATATATATATATATATATATATATATATATATATATATATATATATATATATATATATATATAGTATATATATATATCCATCAATTTTCTACGACTTATTCCCTTCGGGGTCGCGTATATATATATATATACATATATATGTATATATATACATATATACATATATATATATATAAAATATATATATATATATATATATATATATATATATATATATATATATATATATATATATATATATATATATATATATATATATATATATATATATATATATATCCATCCATTTTCTACGACTTATTCCCTTCGGGGTCGCGTATATATACATATATATGTATATATATACATATATACATATATATATATATATATATATATAAATATATATATATATATATATATATATATATATATATATATATCCATCCATTTACTACCACTTATTCCCTTCGGGGTCACGTATATATATATATCAAAGTGGCAAATAGAACTCAGAGGTCTAAGAAAACAAGATACATCAACGATATCATTCCAAACTCAGTTAAATCCCTTAAATCGAGAATATCAAGTTTTTTTGACATTTTACACAAAAAAATTAGGAAAAAAAAGTTATTTTTTGTTATGTTTTATGCCTTTTTTGTTAAAAAAGAAAAATGTAAAAAATAAGTTATTTTTTGTTATGTTTTATGCATTTTTTGTTAAAAAAATGTATTTTTTTTTTTGTTGCAAAAACACAAAATATGCAACATTTTTCCACAAAAATATTTCAAAGTTCTCAGTCATATAAGTGTAATAAATAAGTTATTTGTTGTTGTGCTTTATGCCTTTTTTTGTTAAAAACAAAAATGTAAAAAAAGTTTTGTTTTTTTGGTTATGTTTTTTGCCTTTTTTGTTAAAAAAAAATAAAAAATGTTTTTTGTTTTTTTTAATTGCAAAAACACAAACAAATGTAAAAAAATAAGTGTTTTTTTTGCTATGTTTTATGCCTTTTTTGTTAAAAAAAAGTTATTTCTTAATTGCAAAAACACAAACTATGCAACATTTTCCCACAAAATTACTTCAAGCTTCTCAATCATAAAAATATTAAAAAAAAAAAAGTTATTTGTTTGTTATAATTTAGACCTTTTTTGTTAATTAAAAGAAAAAATTAAAAAATATGATTTTTTTGTTATGTTTTATGCCTTTTTTGTTAAAAAAAATAAAAAATGTTTTTTGTTTTTTTAAATCGCGAAAACACAAACTATGCAATATTCTTCCACAAAAATATTTCAAGGGTCTCAGTCATAAAAGTTTAAAATACAAGTTAATTTTTTTGTTATACTTTAGGCCTTTTTTGTTAAAAAAAAAAAATAAAAAATAATAAATTGTCGTCCTCTTTTTGTTAAAAATTAAAAGGTTTTATTATTGCAAAAACACAAATGTTTGTGGGCAACATTTGCCCACAAGCATATTTCAAGGGTCTCAGTCATAAAAGTGTAAAAAACAAGTTTTTTTATTTATATGGTTTAGGCGTTTTTTGTTAAAAAAGAAAAATGTAAAAAATAAGTGTTTTTTTTTTTGCTGTTTTATGCCTTTTTTGTTAAAAAAAAAGAAGTTTTTTCTTAATTGCAAAAACACAAACTATGCAACATTTTCCCACAAAATTACTTCAAGCTTCTCAATCATAAAAATGTTTAAAAAAAAAGTTATTTGTTTGTTATAATTTAGACCTTTTTTGTTAATTAAAAGAAACATTTTAAAAATATGATTTTTGTTGTTGTTTCATGCCTTTTTTGTTAAAAAAAAAAAAAAAGTTTTCTTTATTGCAAAAACACAAAATATGCAACATTTTTCCACAAAAATAATTCATGGGTCTCAGTCATAAAAGTTTAAAATATGATTTATTTTTTGTTATACTTTAGGCCCTTTTTTGTGGTGTTTCATCCCATTTTTGTTAAAAAATATGTTTTATTATCGCAAAAACACAAATGTATGCAATATTTTCCCACAAGCATATTTCAAGAGTGTCAGTCATAAAAGAGTAAAAAACAAGTTTTTTATATATACTTTAGGCCTTTTTTGTTAAAAAAGAAAAATGTAAAAAATAAGTTTTGTTTTTTTGTTATGTTTTATGCCTTTTTTGTTACAAAAAAGTTTTTTTTATATTTTTTATGCAAAGACATGAAGTATACAACAATTTTCCCGAAAAATATTTCAAGGGTCTCAGTCATAAAAGTGTAAAAAATAAGTTATTCTTTTGTTATGCTTTAGGCTTTTTTGTTAAAAAAAAAAAGTGTAAAAATAGGTTTTGTTTTTTGTTATATTTTATGCCTTTTTTGTTAAAAAAAAAAGATGTTTTTTCTTAATTGCAAAAGTCATAAAGGTGTGAAAAATATGATTTTTTATATATATACTTTAGGTTTTTTTGTTTAAAAAAAAAAAAAAATAAAAATAAAAAAATTATGGCAAAAACACAAAATATGTAACATTTTTCCACAAAAATATTTCAAGGGTCCCAGTTATAAAAGTGTAAAAAAAAGTTACTTTTTGGTTATACTTTAGGCCTTTTTTTTTTTTTTTTTAAAAGACAAATGTAAAAAATAATTTTAGTTTTTTGTTATGTTTTATGCCTTTTTTGTTAAAAAAAAAAGAAGGTTTTTTTTTATATTTTTTATGCAAAAACACGAAATATACAACAATTTCCCCCCCAAAATATTTCAAGGGTCTCAGTCATAAAAGTGTAAAAAATAAGTTATTCTTTTGTTATGCTTTAGGCTTTTTTTGTTAAAAAAAGAAAAGTGTAAAAAATAAGTTTGGTTTTTTTGTTATGTTTTATGCTTTTTTTGTTAAAAAAATATGTTTTTTCTTAATTGCAAAAACATAAAATATGCAACATTTTCCCACAAAAATATTTCAAGGGTCTCAGTCATAAAAGTGTAAAAAATAAGTTTTTTTTAATATATACTTTAGGCTTTTTTTGTTAAAAAAAAATAAAAATAAAAATAAAAATAACAAAATTATGGCAAAAACACAAAATATGTAACATTTTTCCACAAAAATATTTCAAAGGCCCCAGTTATAAAAGTGTAAAAAAAAGTTACTTTTTGTTATACTTTAGGCCTTTTTAAAAATAAAAAATAAAATGTAAAAAATAAGTTTAGTTTTTTGTTATGGTTTATGCCTTTTTTGTTAAAAAAAAATGAAGTTTTTTTTATATTTTTTATGCAAAAACACAAAATATACAACAATTTTCCCCAAAAAATATTTCAAGGGTCTCAGTCATAAAAGTGTAAAAAATAAGTTATTCTTTTGTTATGTTTTGGCTTTTTTTGTTAAAAAAAGAAAAGTGTAAAAAATAAGTTTAGTTTTTTTGTTATGTTTTATGCCTCTTTTGTTAAAAAAAGATGTTATTTCTTAATTGCAAAAACATAAAATATGCAACATTTCCCCCGAAAAATATTTCAAGGGTTTCAGTCATAAAAGTGTAAAAAATTATTTTTTTTAATATATACTTTAAGCTTTTTTTGTTAAAAAAATAAATAAAAATAAAAATTTTAAAATTAGGGCAAAAACACAAAATATGTAACATTTTTCCACAAAAATATTTCAAGGGTCCCAGTCATAAAAGTGTAAAAAAAAAAAGTTACTTTTTGGTTATACTTTAGGCCTTTTTTGTTAAAAAAGAAAAATATAAAAAAAAAAGTTTTACTTTTGTTGTGTTTTACGGCCTTTTTCTTTTATTATTCCAAAAACACAAAAAATACAACATTTTTCCACAAAAATATTTCAAAGTGGTTATTAGAACCATGATACCTCAATATTGATTTTGATTGATGTGTATATTTTTGACAAATGACTTTAAAAATAGTTCCACTAAAATGACTGAAGATCAAAAAGAGCCTCACAAAAAAAGTCAGATATTTTTTATTTTTTATTTTTCACGCTTAAATCTCCGGATGAACTTCAGAGCCGTCTGTCCATTTAATTTCGTTGTTCTTTGAACCTGTTCACTGTAATAATGACGATAAAAAATATTCTATTCTATTTTAAAGTTTATTTTTTCATTGTTTATGCCTTTTTTGTAAAAAAAAAAAAAAAAGTTTTTTATTTTAAAAACACAAAATATGCACAATTTTTCCACAAAAATATTTAACATTTAATGTGAAAACAATCAATAAAAAAACAACATTTCTTACTCCTGTTGATCTAATATCGGCATCGTCGTTTGGAGTCACCCCAACAAGTAAGTCTTTTTCAGCCACAGTTTATCCTTTTCAACAACATTTCGACCGTTTTTGTGTTTGTGTTTGCTGCCATTTTAACCTTAATTCCTGCATGGTGGAAGTCTTTCAAAGAAACAAGTTGCAATTATCAGACTTTGCTGCGTCGTTTTAAAAGCAAGACGCCGTTTTCTCACCCGGCAATACATAAAATCATATTAATTATTGTCGTTTTGAAAGAGTTGAAACGCGTAGATCTACTGTAAAAGAATAGGTTATATATACTAAATCTCCCGGTTTGCAATGTGGGGATGTAGCTCAGTGGTAGAGCGCATGCTTCGCATGTATGAGGTCCCGGGTTCAATCCCCGGCATCTCCACTTTTGTGTTAATCCACATTTGCTGTAAGAATTTGCGCTAAATTACCAGTCAATAACAACGTACATTTTTTAACGTATTAATTGCAGGAACTTTATAAAAAATAAAACAAAACGTGGTTCCACTGGGGCTCGAACCCAGGACCTTCTGCGTGTAAAGCAGACGTGATAACCGCTACACTATGGAGCCGAGTGGCCAAGCGTGCCCTACATGTTTGTTTTTATAACATCTGTGATGACGTCGGTAGATCATAACAATAATATGATACAGTATTATATGATGACGTCATAATAATAATAATATCATATAATCATATTTTTCGCCTCTATATGTTGATCCAAGTGTTGCTTCACAACCGTCTACCCACAAAAAGAACGGTTGGTTCCACTGGGGCTCGAACCCAGGACCTTCTGCGTGTAAAGCAGACGTGATAACCACTACACTATGGAACCGCTGCGAAATTCCGGCCAGAATATAATTATATATACGACAATAGACAACACGGGGTTTTGGGTACGGTACGATAAAATGTAAAATAATTTTAAAAATAATTTTAAATGTTGTCGAAGCTGAGAGACGATGACGTCACACGACTCACACTCAATGATCGAAGCGATCTTCATTGTTGTTGTGACCTTACCTGGGGTGTCCAACTTTTTCCACTAAGGGCCGCACACATGAAAAATTAAAACAAACGGGGGCCATTTTAATATTTTTTCATTTTCAAACCATAACAATATACGGATTTAAAAAAAAAAAAAAAAAAATTACATTCAGGCCAACTTCAGGTTGATATGAAGTAAAAAAAAAAATAAAAATAAAATAAAAAAATGTTTTTATGCATTGTTTGTCAAAGACAACTTGTTTTTTTTCTTTATAGTAAAACTAAAATATGCAGTTTTTAGTAATTAGAGCCTTAAAAGATCAATAATGCAGGGCACCATTGATTTTAATTCATTATTAATTTTGAGAAATCACAGTGCAAATATAAATAAAATCCATTAAATATGATTGGGATCCAAAAGGTGCCGCACTCATGAAGTAAACATTTTTATACTATTTTTGTTTTTTTACTTTCAACATTTGTTACGAGTTCAACTTCAGATATTTGTTTGTTTTAAAGAAAACTTTGATGTTTTATATGGGTGTGTTGTCCTGAAGTCAACTGTTAATATTATTGACGTAATTACACGATAATATTTTTGTATTACTTGATACTATTTTTGTATTAGTAACTGCAATTGCTTTAATTTGGAGTGAAAGTTGTTTACATTTATTGATGATGTCACTTTCCGCTAAATGACTTCCTGTTGGTTGACTTCCGGTATTTGTTCGAGAGCTAGAGATACATTTTGTGGTCTTTTGTAGTACTTTTTGTTGCCATCCTACGAAGAAGCAATGCCGTAAGTCGTCTTTAATAAGTTAACATGTCAGACACGTTCAAAAAGTGTAATAGTGCCGTGTGTGAATATAATTGTCGAACAATGTGTTCAAGTCATTTAGGCGGACGGGAGTCTCCCTCTGCTGGACATTTTCCGACATTACATTTTGATATGTCATTGTACAGGAATAGATTATGTACAGAGGCAATAAGTGTGTTGTGTCTCTTGTTCTTTTCAGTTTTTCACCATCTTGTTTATGAAGAATTGTCAAAAGTAAATGGTCAAGCTTACAACGACGTTCTCTTCATTGACTCTGGTTTGGCTTGGTGTTGAGTTGGCGTTTTACACGTCTCACCAGAACACTAAAATGGGCAACCACACAATATTTTTTCCACATAAAACATTTTAAGGTGACATTTTTGATCAGTGCCAGAGCTTGGTCCGCATTGCCGGCAGTAAGTCGGACACATTTCCAGTGAGGGTTGGACTCCGCCAAGGCTGTTCATAACTTTTTATGGACAGAATTTCTAGGCGCAGTCAAGGTGTTGAGGGGTTCCGGTTTGGTGACTGCAGGATTAGGTCTCTGCTTTTTGCAGTATGATGTGGTCCTGATGGCTTCATCTGGCCGGGATCTTCAGCTCTCGCTGGATCGGTTCGCGGCCGGAATGAGAATCAGCACCTCAAGTCCGAGTCCATGGTTCTCGCCCGGAAAGGGTGGAGTGCCATCTCCGGGTTGGGGAGGAGACCCTGCCCCAAGTGAGAGAGTTCAAGTACCTAGGAGTCTTGTTCACGAGTGGGGGAAGAGTGGATGGTGAGATCGACAGGCGGATCGGTGCGGCGTCTTCAGTAATGCGGACGTTGTACCGATCCGTTGTGGTGAAGAAGGAACTGAGCCGGAAGGCCAAAGCTCTCAATTTACCGGTCGATCTACGTTCCCATCCTCACCTATGGTCATGAGCTTTGGGTCGTGACCGAAAGGATAAGATCACGGGTACAAGCGGCCCAAATGAGTTTGGGTCTCTCCCTGTGAGAAGCTCTGCCATCCGGGAGGAACTCAAAGTAAAGCCGCTGCTCCTCCACATGGAGAGGAGCCAGATGAGGTGGTTCGGGCATCTGGTCAGGATGCCACCCGAACGCCTCCCTAGGGAGGTGTTTAGGGCACGTCCAACCGGTAGGAGACCACGGGGAAGACCCAGGACACGTTGGGAAGACTATGTCTCCCGGCTGGCCTGGGAACGCCTCGGGATCCCCCGGGAAGAGCTAGACGAAGTGGCTGGGGAGAGGGAAGTCTGGGTTTCCCTGCTTAGGCTGTTGCCCCCGCGACCCGACCTCGGATAAGCGGAAGAAGATGGATGGATTGATGGATGGAAGTCACGAAAGTGCCACCCCTTGTCACACAGTTCCAAAGGATCCCGGAACACAAAAGGAGACTTTTTGAATGACTTGTTTACACCCCCTTATAGCTTTTTTTGCACTGTCGTTTAATAATGCTGACTTAACACTGATGCAAACTGATAACACTGACAAGATGTCCTCTTGGCTCTCATGGATCCACCACCAGAACTTTACACTCCCTCTTGGCGATCTTGTCCAAGGACAGCAGGCTTTTGTCCTGCGGTGGCAGGTACAGCGGCCGACCCACCGGGGAGCCCACGGGGGGGGTTATGGCCCGCCGCTCCATTGCACTGCCCGTCCTGATGCCCACACACACACACACACACACACACACACACACACGGACGAGTGAGATTACATAAAGTTTAGTCGGACGAAAGCGTCAAGATCTTGGTCACACCTCATGATGTGAGAGCGAGACGGCTGCTGGTGGGAGAAGGACTGGGATCGACCCAAACTGGCCTGATGACGGTCCAGCAGGTCACGGAAGGCCGGGCTGGACGGGCTGTTTTTACCTAAGAGGCGGTGGGGAGGCCATGTTTGAACAGAAGCAGGATCTTTACCCAGAATTATTTGGTTCTTACGTGAGAGGGGCCTGGCATCGGGAGGCGGGTTGGCGACGGACGCGGTGAACTGGAGCTTGAGCTTCATGTGCTGACTCAGCTGAGGAGAGAGATTAGCGCGTGTGAGCGCCGGACGGCTCTCGCCAAAAGGTGCATCTCGTTACCTCGTACAGTCCCGGTTTGAGGATCTGGAAAGCCACGCTGAAAGACAACGTGCTTCCTTTGCGACATTGACCCAGGTTACTGAACGGCGTGTGGCAGACCACCGCTGCCAGCGTGGCGTCCTCAGTCTGACCACGACCTAAAGACACAAAACTTGCTCCGGGACCTCTCTGGCGACACAACTATGTGATAAGCGGACCCAAACTGACCTTCCGGGGTCCACACCAGCCGCACTGACAAGAAGTCCTGCAGGTTGTTGAGCAGGATGTATTTCACTTTGAAGTGCTCCTTGATCTTGACGGTGCTCGGACAACGAGCCGTCATCACGAATCTCGGCCGGTCCAGACGGACGCTCGGCAACCTGGAGGTGCAATATGAGACCGGGGTGATGGGTCACAGGACGGGACGAGCAGGCTACGGACCTGTAGTGTGTGTAGATACAGTTGGTGAACGGCATCTTGGGAGTGGACCACTGCAGCACGGCCACTAGAGGAACCTCCATCCCCTTGAAAGGAAGCACACGCCGCCGCCTGAAACCTCAAACCATGGGACTGCGGTTCACCCGGGAAAATAAAGTCAACACAACCCACCTCATTGGACTCGTCCTGAGGCATGTCGTTCAGGTTGAGCCGGAACAGGAAGTCATGCTCCTCCAAGGCGCCGAGCATGCTGGGAAGGCGGCAAGCGACGCTGTCCACCTTGCAGAAAGACGCCATGCCCACCTCACCGGAACGGTGGCTGGACAGGCGGAGCATGGTCTCGTTCACGACGACGATGATGCCGTGACATGCGTCAGTCACATGACCCTGTACGTACCACACGTTGTCCACCAGCAGCACGGAGCCGTCGGGCATCATGGGAAGGTAGGAGGCGTTGAGGTCTGGCAGAATGCGAACGTCCTTCACGCTCACCTCCTCCTGTGACGAGTTGTTCAGCACTGAGGAAAGACGAGACAAAGACACACACGTCCTCTTCTGACATAGCCTCAGGTCACCTGAAATGTTAGCGTGTTGTCCAGCTACCTTTAAGGACAGCCAGGTGGCGCCCGGAGACGCTCATCAGCTTGCAGCGAACGGCCGGAGGCGGCAGGACGGTCAGCGTGGTGCTCACTGAGGACCAGAACCGAGTTAGTTAGGTAGGTGTGCCTGTAAGTGTGTGTCTGCGAAACCTTGAGCCTTGAAAGTGTTCAGGTCGTGTCGAAAGGTGTGTGACGGTTCTCTTTGCTGCAGGACACTGAGGTAGCCTAACTCCTGTACCTCTGCTTGCTCCGCCTCCGTCTTCCATACCGTGACCATCACCTGAGAACACACACACTCGTTATTGGACTCCAAGGAGAACGTTTTTCCAGGGCTGTTGAAGTCGGTAGAAGCTACAGGACCGGAGAAATGGTACCTTGACTTTGACGGTCCTGACGGGGAGTTTGTCCAAAGAGACTGTGAGTGGGAAGATGACTTCATCTGCCAGAACCACCGGCTCGTCCAGAGGGGACTGGTGTGGGCGACATTGCCGAGAGATTCTACCAAAGCAACACGATAGCTCGACTCCAGTCTGGGGACTATTGGGCATACCTGAATTGGCGCCCTGCGGAACTCCCGCGCCGCAGAGCCGCAGGAGTTGTGTATAAGCAGTGGTTTGCACTCCCGGAAGGACCGGCAGCGTGAGTCCACTCTGCTCCCCAGAGCCGCGATGGCCGCCTCGGCCGCCGCGATGTAGTCCTCCTCGCCGTCGTCGACACCCTCGTCCCCGCTGCTGGTGTAGTCGTGGTGGTGCTGGTTGGTGCGGTGTCGACCGCTCTCACCCGGACTCACACTGGCCACGGCAGACAGTGACCCTGCCAGCTCCCTCCAAGCCCGACTGCTGGCCGATTCTGTCCCGAAACCTGCTGATGGGGCGTCCCCTGCTGGAAGAGGATTGTCCTGTCAGCCGGTCCAGTTTGGTCTAAATCAGTGGTCTTAACCTGGGTTTGATCGAACCCTAGGGGTTCTCAGAGTCGGCCTCATGGGTTCGGCGGATGTCAAAACAGACCCGACTCATCGTGTAAATACAAACTTCTCCCTATCGGCGTATTACGGATACGGCAACAGATTATAGATTACAGCACTTCCAAGTCCGAGTCCATGGTTCTTGCCCGGAAAAGGGTGGAGTGCCATCTCCGGGTTGGGGAGGAGACCCTGCCCCAAGTGGAGGAGTTCAAGTACCTAGGAGTCTTGTTCACGAGTGGGGGAAGAGTGGATCGTGAGATCGACAGGCGGATCGGTGCGGCGTCTTCAGTAATGCGGACGTTGTATCGATCCGTTGTGGTGAAGAAGGAGCTGAGCCGGAAGGCAAAGCTCTCAATTTACCGGTCGATCTACGTTCCCATCCTCACCTATGGTCATGAGCTTTGGGTCATGACCGAAAGGATAAGATCACGGGTACAAGCGGCCCAAATGAGTTTGGGTCTCTCCCTTAGAGATAGGGTGAGAAGCTCTGCCATCCGGGAGGAGCTCAACGTAAAGCCGCTGCTCCTCCACATGGAGAGGAGCCAGATGAGGTGGTTCGGGCATCTGGTCAGGATGCCACCCGAACGCCTCTCTAGGGATGTGTTTAGGGCACGTCCAGCTGGTAGGAGGCCACGGGGAAGACCCAGGACACGTTGGGAAGACTATGTCTCCCGGCTGGCCTGGGAACGCCTCGGGATCCCCCGGGAAGAGCTAGACGAAGTGGCTGGAGATAGGGAAGTCTGGGCTTCCCTGCTTAGGCTGCTGCCCCCGCGACCCGACCTCGGATAAGCGGAAGATGATGGATGGATGGATGGATTACTTAGAGTATGTTCCCCATACTAAAGTGTTACCAAAAACATCTAACTTTGTCTTGAATTTGTAAAAAACAACGCATTTTCTTTTCACTAAAGAAGGGTTCGGGGAATGCGCATATGAAACTGGTTGGGTTCGGTACCTCTAACAAGGTTGAGAACCATTGGTCTAGCTACCTGCTGCCACCTACTGACATGTAAGAGTATTACACGCTTACTCTGCCAAGCTCTAGACAGGGAACCTATGGCTCTAGATCCAGATGTGGCTCTTTTGATGACGGCATCTGGCTCTCAGATAAATCTTAGCTGACATTGCCTAACACGATCATTATGAATAATTCCGCTGGAATTCCCAGTGCTAAAAATAACGTTCAAAATATAAGACATTCTCATGCATTTAAATCCATCCATCCGTTTCCTACCGCACCTGTTCAAGAAGTCGCATTAATGGTAAGAAGTATTTTGTATCCACCTGTCTCTGGTGGACAAAATGCCCGCTCACCTGCTTCCCGAGCACTAATCAGAGGCAGTATTTAAGCTCGTCTTTGCCAGTCAGTCGCCCTGTACTGACTTGTTTCATGCCTT
Organism: Nerophis ophidion; assembly: GCF_033978795.1. NCBI lineage: Eukaryota > Metazoa > Chordata > Actinopteri > Syngnathiformes > Syngnathidae > Nerophis > Nerophis ophidion. The sequence goes on along the minus strand of NC_084614.1, from coordinate 85,420,816 downwards.
GCCATAGTTTCGTGCTTCATGCCATGCCAAGTAAGTTTTGTTTGATTTATGTTCATAGTCTGTTTATGCGTTAGCTTTCTTCCTTAGCCCAAGTTGTGCCTCCGCTGTGAGCGATTTTTGTTTGTTTCTTTTTTTAGTTTAAATCAGGGGTAGGGAACCTATGGCTCTAGAGCCAGATGTGGCTCTTTTGATGACTGCATCTGGCTCTCCGATAAATCTTAGCTGATATTGCCTAACACGCTAATTATGAATAATTCCGCTGGAATTCACAGTGCTAAAAATAACGTTCAAAATATAAAACATTCTCATGCATTTAAATCCATCCATCCGTTTCCTACCGCACCTGTTCAAGAAGTCGTATTAATGGTAAGAAGTATTTTATGTCCACCTGTCTCTGGTGGACAAAATGCCCGCTCACCTGCTTCCCGAGCACTAATCAGAGGCAGTATTTAAGCTTGTCTTTGCCAGTCAGTCGCTCTGTGCTGACTTGTTTCATGCCTTGCCATAGTTTCGTGCTTCATGCCATGCCAAGTAAGTTTTGTTCGACTTACGTTCATAGTCTGTTTATGCGTTAAGCTTTGTTCTTTAGCCCAAGTTATGCCTCCGCTGTGAGCGATTTTTGTTTCTTTCTTTTTTTCGTTAAAATTAAATCATGTTTTTACCTAAATGCCATATCCCGAGTAGTCCGTCTGCCTTCCCGGGAGGACGACCCCGCAGCAAGCTACAACCCCCCCCCCCCCCCCCTGATCGTGACATAAAATACTTCTTACCATTAATGCGACTTCTTGAACAGGTGCGGTAGAAAACGGATGGATGGATTTAAATGCATGAGAATGTTTTATATTTTGCACGTTATTTTTAGCACTGAAATTATTCATAATTATCGTGTTAAGCAATGTCAGCTAAGATTTATCTGAGAGTCAGATGCAGTCATCAAAAGAGCCACCTCTGGATCTAGAGCCATAGGTTCCCTACCCCCTGATTTAAACTAAAAAAAGAAACAAACAAAAATCGCTCACAGCGGAGGCACAACTTGGGCTAAAGAACAAAGCTAACGCATAAACAAACTATGAACATAAGTCAAAGAAAACTTACTTGGCATGGCATGAAGCACGAAACTATGGCAAGGCATGAAACAAGTCAGCACAGGGCGACTGACTGGCAAAGACAAGCTTAAATACTGCCTCTGATTAGTGCTCGGGAAGCAGGTGAGCGGGCGTTTTGTCCACCAGAGACAGGTGGACAAAATGAGTAACCAAGGAAACCAGACAAGGGAGTGGAAAAAAAACAGGAACTTAAAGAGTCCAAAGGACAAACAAAAACATGATCAACAGACATGACTACTGTTTTATTATTAGTTAGCTTCAGAATAACAATGTTATTAAAAAGAATAAGAGACTTATTATACTCTAAAAATGTTGGTCTTACTTAAAAATGCACGCATTTAGTTGTATTCAGTGTTAAAAAATATGATATGGCTCTCACGGAAATACATTTTGGCTTTCATGGCTCTCTCAGGCAAAAAGGTTCCCTCCCCCTGATGTAGAGAGAGATTTATTTATTAAAGGTAAATTGAGCATATTGGCTATTTCTGGCATTTTATTTAAACCTGTATCAAACTGGGAGCCCTTCGCATTAATCAAGTAGCTCCAATCTGAGCATTATTATCTTTGTTATGGTGTACCTAATGAAGTGTCCTCGCTGACAATAGGTTCTGTTGACAAGCAGCACGGCCCCCCCCCCCCCCCCCGGCCCCTCCCCCTCCCCCCCTCACCGTGGCCCTGTTCGGTCGGCGTCGCCCTCGCGTCCTTGCAGCGCAGCACCAGCAGGAAGCGGACCGTCTCCCCCAGGTAGAGGTGGCTCCGACGGGGCAGCGTTCGGTACCGGGCGGGGTCGGACAGGTCGGTGATGGGAACCGCCGGGAAATACATGAAATACTCGCACTGAGACTCCATCATCTGCACCATGGCGACGGCAGGAGGAGAGACTGGGGCGTAGGAGCAAGCGCGCAACAATACGCACGTCGGGACTTCCGCTTTCAAAATAAAAGCACGGAGTCGGCGCCTGACGTGTGCGTCGGAACTAAATGTGTCGCAGCAGTTTCCAAAACAGATGCAATGTCCTAAAACGGTCGCTAAAAATATTTGTTCGGCTTGAATTCTGTGGGCCCGTAAATAATAGGAATTGTTTTAGGTCAGGGGTGTCCAAACTTTTTCCACAGGAAAAATTTAAGCATGCGGGGGGCAGGGGCGTCACTAGATCTAATACTGTACTGGGGCACAGTGGTCCCCAACCACCGGTACCGGGCCGCAGAAGAATTTTTAAAATAATTTTTATTTGAAAAAAAAAAAAAATATATGTATATATATATTTTTTTCTTATTAAATTAACATAAAAAACACAATATACACTTACAATTAGTGCACCAACCACAATAACCTCCCTTTTTCATGACAAAAACGTCCCTTTTTAATGACAAAAAAAAAATGTTGATTTTGTTGTTAAATTAAAAAAATAAAAATAAAATGAATATTTATTTATTTTTATTTTTTTTAATAAAAAAAAAAATATATATATTTTTTAATTAAATCATCATAAAAAACACAATATACACTTACAATTAGTGCACCAACCACAAACACCTCCCCTTTTCATGACAAAAACGTCCCTTTTTAATGACAAAAAAAAAAAAAAAAAGGTTCCCCTTCCCCCCGGGCCGCGGGACAAATTTTTTATTTTTTTTATTTTTATTTTTTATTTTTGTCATGAAAAAGGGACGTTTTTGTCATGAAAAAGGGAGGTTTTTGTGGTTGGTGCACTAATTGTAAGTGTATATTGTGTTTTTTATGTTGATTTAATCAAAAAAATACAAATAAAATAAATATCTATATATATATATTTTTTTAATAATAAAATATTCTGCGGCCTGGTACCAATCGGGCCACGGCAGAATATTTTTGTATAAAATATATATATATATTTTTTTTATTTATTAAATCAACATAAAAAACACAATATACACTTACAATTAGTGCACCAACCACAAAAACCTCCCTTTTTCATGACAAAAACGTCCCTTTTTAATGACAAAAAAAAATGTTGATTTTGTTGTTAAATTAAAAAAATAAAAATAAAATGAATATTTATTTATTTTTATTTTTTTAAATAAAAAAAAAAAATATATATATTTTTTAATTAAATCAACATAAAAAACACAATATACACTTACAATTAGTGCACCAACCACAAACACCTCCCCTTTTCATGACAAAAACGTCCCTTTTTAATGAAAAAAAAAAAAAAAAAAAAGGTTCCCCTTCCCCCCCGGGCCGCGGGACAAATTTTTTATTTTTTTTATTTTTATTTTTTATTTTTCTCATGAAAAAGGGACGTTTTTGTCATGAAAAAGGGAGGTTTTTGTGGTTGGTGCACTAATTGTAAGTGTATATTGTGTTTTTTATGTTGATTTAATCAAAAAAATAAAAATAAAATAAATATCTATATATATATATATTTTTAATAATAAAATATTCTGCGGCCTGGTACCAATCGGGCCACGGCAGAATATTTTTGTATAAAATATATATATATTTTTTATTTATTTATTAAATCAACATTAAAAACACAATATACACTTACAATTAGTGCACCAACCACAAAAACCTCCCCTTTTCATGACAAAAACGTCCCCTTTTTCATGACAAAAAAAAAAAAGGTTCCCCCCCGGGCCGCGGGACAAATTATTAAGCGTTGACCGGTCCGCGGGTACAAAAAGGTTGGGGACCACTGCTGGGGCACACCTGGGGCACAAATAATTCATGTGAGCGTGCAAAGCGTGCAAGCAAAAACATTTTTAGCACTTATTTATCCTTTTTTAATTTTTTTTATTTTATTATAATTTTTTTGTCATGAAAAAGGGACGTTTTTGTCATGAAAAAGGGAGGTTTTTGTGGTTGTTGCACTAATTGTAAGTGTATATTGTGTTTTTTTATGTTGATTTAATTAAAAAAAATAATAATAAAATAAATATTTTTTTATTTTAATTTTTTTTAAATAAAAAAATATTCTGCGGCCCGGTACCAATCGGGCCACGGCAGAATATTTTTTTATAAAATATATATATTTTTTGTTTGTTCTGAAAAAGGGAGGTTTTTGTGGTTGGTGCACTAATTGTAAGTGTATATTGTGTTTTTTATGTTGATTTAATTAAAAACAAACAAAAAAATATATATATTTTTATTTTAAATTTTTTTTAATAAGAAAATATTCTGCGGCCCGGTACCAATCGGTCCACGGCAGAAGTAGCTCTTGGTTTCAAAAAGGTTGGTGACCCCTGTGTGAGGTGGTTGCTGCGTTGCCAGATGTGCTTAGTAGTAATTGTATTTGTACGATAATTTTACCCTCTGCACGAAAAAAAACTCCTCCAAAATGCCATATATTGACATATTTAGTACAATTCTCTTAGCAAACACAACCAAAATACATACTAGTGCATCGATGACTCTTTACAGCCAGAAGAGGGCGGTAAACTACCAGTGTCAGCTTAGTTAATTCACCTTTAAAATATATACTTTACAGGGTTTATGATCATGTTCGACTGTTGCAAATAGTCCACAAAAAACATAAAATACTTTTTTTTAATCTAATTTCCTCAAAATTAGATAATCAAAAACCTTTCGAGACAACATTTTGTCATTTAACACCTGGCAACGCAAAGTAGTTGTCACGTGACCAGAATACGATTTCCTCAAAATGGCGGTGTGTCAGGTAAGCTCATTTTTAAAATCCAAATTGTGCTTTTGAAGCTCATTTTAGTAATATTTTAATAGGGTGTCGTATTTTACAATTGAACTGTTCTTATTTTACTCATTTCATGAAATACTATGAAACTAACTAACTAACAAGTTGTGCTTCTAAGTTAAAGTACATTTATTGACAGGGAAAGTCTGATCCTGATAACCAATCTTCTTTACTACTTTTTCGTTATAATAATACATTTTATTTGCCAAATGCAGACATTAAAAAGACATCTTGTTCAAACTGTGTAACAAATATTCTGCTCCTCTGGAGGAAGACTTTCATTTGCCCACAACATGACAATTCTGATGCTGCTTTTTGTAAACAGTAGAAACACTAACTAGTACACAGTAGAAACACTAGTTATACACATTAGAAACACTACTAGTACACAGTAAAAACAGTAGTTATACACATTAGAAACACTAACTAGTACACAGTAGAAACACTAGTTATACACATTAGAAACACTAACTAGTACACAGTAAAAACAGTAGTTATACACATTAGAAACACTAACTAGTAAACAGTATAAACAGTAGTTATACACATTAGAAACACTAACTAGTACACAGTAGAAACACTAGTTATACACATTAGAAACACTAACTAGTAAACAGTAGAAACACTAGTTATACACATTAGAAACACTAACTAGTACACAGTAGAAACACTAGTTATACACATTAGAAACACTAACTAGTAAACAGTAGGAACATTAGTTATACACATTAGAAACACTAACTAGTACACAGTAGAAACACTAGTTATACACATTAGAAACACTAACTAGTAAACAGTAGGAACATTAGTTATACACATTAGAAACACTAACTAGTAAACAGTAGGAACATTAGTTATACACATTAGAAACACTGACTAGTACACAGTAGAAACACTAGTTATACACATTAGAAACACTAACTAGTAAACAGTAGAAACACTAGTTATACACATTAGAAACACTAACTAGTACACAGTAGAAACACTAGTTATACACATTAGAAACACTAACTAGTACACAGTAGAAACACTAGTTATACACATTAGAAACACTAACTAGTACACAGTAGAAACACTAGTTATACACATTAGAAACACTAACTAGTAAACAGTAGGAACATTAGTTATACACATTAGAAACACTAACTAGTACACAGTAGAAACACTAGTTATACACATTAGAAACACTAACTAGTACACAGTAGAAACACTAGTTATACACATTAGAAACACTAACTAGTACACAGTAGAAACACTAGTTATACACATTAGAAACACTAACTAGTACACAGTAGAAACACTAGTTATACACATTAGAAACACAAACTAGTAAACAGTAGGAACATTGGCTATACACATTAGAAACACTAACTAGTACACAGTAGAAACACTAGTTATACACATTAGAAACACTAACTAGTGAACAGTAGGAACATTAGTTATACATCAAATCCCACCTAGAACCAACCTCGTCACGTCCGTTGTGTCCTGAGCAAGACACTTCACCCTTGCTCCTGATGGGTGCTGGTTGGCGTCTTGCATGGCAGCTCCCTCCATCAGTGTGTGAATGTGTGTGTGAATGGGTAAATGTGGAAGTAGTGTCAAAGCGCTTTGAGTACCTTGAAGGTAGAAAAGCGCTATACAAGTACAACCCATTTATTTATTATTTATTTACATTAGAAACACTAACTAGTAAACAGTAGGAACATTAGTTATACACATTAGAAACACTAACTAGTAAACAGTAGAAACACTAGTTATACACATTAGAAACACTAACTAGTAAACAGTAGGAACATTAGTTATACACATTAGAAACACTAACTAGTAAACAGTATAAACAGTAGCTATACAAATTAGAAACACTAACTAGTACACAGTCAAAACATCAGTTTTACACATTAGAAACACTAACTAGTACACAGTAGAAACACTAGTTATACACATTAGAAACATTAACTAGTACACAGTAGAAACACTAGTTATACACATTAGAAACACAAACTAGTAAACAGTAGAAACACTAGTTATACACATTAGAAACACTAACTAGTACACAGTAGAAACACTAGTTATACTCATTAGAAACACTAACTAGTAAACAGTAGGAACATTAGTTATACACATTAGAAACACTAACTAGTACACAGTAGAAACAGTAGTTATACACATTAGAAACACTAACTAGTACACAGTAGAAACACTAGTTATACACATTAGAAACACTAACTAGTAAACAGCAGGAACATTAGTTATACACATTAGAAACACTAACTAGTACACAGTAGAAACACTAGTTATACACATTAGAAACACTAACTAGTACACAGCAGAAACACTAGTTATACACACTAGAAACACTAACTAGTACACAGTAGAAACACTAGTTTTACACATTAGAAACACTAACTAGTAAACAGTATAAACAGTAGTTATACACATTAGAAACACTAACTAGTACACAGTCAAAACATCAGTTTTACACATTAGAAACACTAACTAGTAAACAGTAGGAACAGTAGTTATACACATTAGAAACACTAACTAGTACACAGTAGGAACACTAGTTATACACATTAGAAACACTAACTAGTACACAGTAGGAACAGTAGTTATACACATTAGAAACACTAACTAGTAAACAGTAGAAACACTAGTTATACACATTAGAAACACTAACTAGTACACAGTCGAAACATCAGTTATACACATTAGAAACACTAACTAGTACACAGTAGAAACACTAGTTATACACATTAGAAACACTAACTAGTACACAGTAGAAACACTAGTTATACACATTAGAAACACTAACTAGTACACAGTAGAAACATTAGTTATACACATTAGAAACACTAACTAGTAAACAGTAGGAACATTAGTTATACACATTAGAAACACTACTAGTACACAGTAGAAACAGTAGTTATACACATTAGAAACACTAACTAGTACACAGTAGAAACACTAGTTATACACATTAGAAACACTAACTCTTACACAGTAGAAACATTAGTTATACACATTAGAAACACTAACTAGTAAACAGTAGGAACATTAGTTATACACATTAGAAACACTAACTAGTAAACAGTAGAAACACTAGTTATACACATTAGAAACACTAACTCTTACACAGTAGAAACATTAGTTATACACATTAGAAACACTAACTAGTAAACAGTAGGAACATTAGTTATACACATTAGAAACACTAACTAGTACACAGCAGGAACATTAGTTATACACATTAGAAACACTACTAGTACACAGTAGAAACAGTAGTTATACACATTAGAAACACTAACTAGTACACAGTAGAAACACTAGTTATATACATTAGAAACACTAACTAGTACACAGTAGAAACACTAGTTATACACATTAGAAACACTAACTCTTACACAGTAGAAACATTAGTTATACACATTAGAAACACTAACTAGTAAACAGTAGGAACATTAGTTATACACATTAGAAACACTAACTAGTACACAGCAGGAACATTAGTTATACACATTAGAAACACTACTAGTACACAGTAGAAACAGTAGTTATACACATTAGAAACACTAACTAGTACACAGTAGAAACACTAGTTATACACATTAGAAACACTAACTAGTACACAGTAGAAACACTAGTTATACACATTAGAAACACTAACTAGTAAACAGCAGGAACATTAGTTACACACATTAGAAACACTAACTAGTACACAGTAGAAACACTAGTTATACACATTAGAAACACTAACTAGTAAACAGTAGGAACATTAGTTATACACATTAGAAACACTAACTAGTAAACAGTAGGAACATTAGTTATACACATTAGAAACACTAACTAGTACACAGTAGAAACACTAGTTATACACATTAGAAACACTAACTAGTAAACAGCAGGAACATTAGTTATACACATTAGAAACACTAACTAGTAAACAGTAGGAACATTAGTTATACACATTAGAAACACTAACTAGTACACAGTAGAAACATTAGTTATACACATTAGAAACACTAACTAGTAAACAGTAGCAACATTAGTTATACACATTAGAAACACTAACTAGTAAACAGTAGCAACATTAGTTATACACATTAGAAACACTAACTAGTACACAGTAGAAACACTAGTTTTACACATTAGAAACACTAACTAGTACACAGTAGAACCATTAGTTATACACATTAGAAACACTAACTAGTACACAGCAGGAACATTAGTTATACACATTAGAAACAATAACTAGTACACAGCAGAAACACTAGTTATACACATTAGAAACACTAACTAGTACACAGTAGAAACACTAGTTTTACACATTAGAAACACTAACTAGTACACAGTAGAAACGCTAGTTATACACATTAGAAACACTAACTAGTAAACAGCAGGAACATTAGTTATACACATTAGAAACACTAACTAGTAAACAGCAGGAACATTAGTTATACACATTAGAAACACTAACTAGTAAGTAGGAACATTAGTTATACACATTAGAAACACTAACTAGTAAGTAGGAACATTAGTTATACACATTAGAAACACTAACTAGTAAACAGTAGGAACATTAGTTTTACACATTAGAAACACTAACTAGTAAACAGCAGGAACATTAGTTATACACATTAGAAACACTAACTAGTAAACAGTACAAACACTAGTTATACACATTAGAAACAATACTAGTACACAGTAGAAACACTAGTTATACACATTAGAAACACTAACTAGTAAACAGCAGGAACATTAGTTATACACATTAGAAACACTAACTAGTACACAGTAGAAACATTAGTTATACACATTAGAAACACTAACTAGTAAACAGTAGGAACATTAGTTATACACATTAGAAACACTAACTAGTAAACAGTAGGAACATTAGTTATACACATTAGAAACACTAACTAGTAAACAGTATAAACACTAGTTATACACATTAGAAACAATACTAGTACACAGTAGAAACACTAGTTATACACATTAGAAACACTAACTAGTAAACAGCAGGAACATTAGTTATACACATTAGAAACACTAACTAGTACACAGTAGAAACATTAGTTATACACATTAGAAACACTAACTAGTAAACAGTAGGAACGTTAGTTATACACATTAGAAACAGTAACTAGTAAACAGTAGAAACATTAGTTTTACACATTAGAAACACTAACTAGTAAACAGTAGAAACGCTAGTTATACACATTAGAAACACTAACTAGTAAACAGCAGGAACATTAGTTATACACATTAGTAACACTAACTAGTAAGTAGGAACATTAGTTATACACATTAGAAACACTAACTAGTAAGTAGGAACAGTAGTTATACACATTAGAAACACTAACTAGTAAACAGCAGAAACACCAGTTATACACATTAGAAACACTAACTAGTAAACAGTAGGAACATTAGTTATACACATTAGAAACACTAACTAGTAAACAGTAGGAACATTAGTTATACACATTAGAAACACTAACTAGTAAACAGTAGGAACATTAGTTTTACACATTAGAAACACTAACTAGTTAACAGCAGGAACATTAGTTATACACATTAGAAACACTAACTAGTAAACAGTAGGAACATTAGTTATACACATTAGAAACACTAACTAGTAAACAGTAGGAACATTAGTTATACACATTAGAAACACTAACTAGTAAACAGTATAAACACTAGTTATACACATTAGAAACAATACTAGTACACAGTAGAAACACTAGTTATACACATTAGAAACACTAACTAGTAAACAGCAGGAACATTAGTTATACACATTAGAAACACTAACTAGTACACAGTAGAAACATTAGTTATACACATTAGAAACACTAACTAGTAAACAGTAGGAACATTAGTTATACACATTAGAAACAGTAACTAGTAAACAGTAGAAACATTAGTTTTACACATTAGAAACACTAACTAGTAAACAGTAGAAACGCTAGTTATACACATTAGAAACACTAACTAGTAAACAGCAGGAACATTAGTTATACACATTAGTAACACTAACTAGTAAGTAGGAACATTAGTTATACACATTAGAAACACTAACTAGTAAGTAGGAACAGTAGTTATACACATTAGAAACACTAACTAGTAAACAGCAGAAACACCAGTTATACACATTAGAAACACTAACTAGTAAACAGTAGGAACATTAGTTATACACATTAGAAACACTAACTAGTAAACAGTAGGAACATTAGTTATACACATTAGAAACACTAACTAGTAAACAGTAGGAACATTAGTTTTACACATTAGAAACACTAACTAGTAAACAGTAGGAACATTAGTTATACACATTAGAAACACTAACTAGTAAACAGCAGGAACATTAGTTATACACATTAGAAACACTAACTAGTAAACAGTAGGAACATTAGTTATACACATTAGAAACACTAACTAGTAAACAGTAGGAACATTAGTTATACACATTAGAAACACTAACTAGTAAACAGTATAAACACTAGTTATACACATTAGAAACAATACTACTACACAGTAGAAACACTAGTTATACACATTAGAAACACTAACTAGTAAACAGCAGGAACATTAGTCATACACATTAGAAACACTAACTAGTACACAGTAGAAACATTAGTTATACACATTAGAAACACTAACTAGTAAACAGTAGGAACATTAGTTATACACATTAGAAACAGTAACTAGTAAACAGTAGAAACATTAGTTTTACACATTAGAAACACTAACTAGTAAACAGTAGAAACGCTAGTTATACACATTAGAAACACTAACTAGTAAACAGCAGGAACATTAGTTATACACATTAGTAACACTAACTAGTAAGTAGGAACATTAGTTATACACATTAGAAACACTAACTAGTAAGTAGGAACAGTAGTTATACACATTAGAAACACTAACTAGTAAACAGCAGAAACACCAGTTATACACATTAGAAACACTAACTAGTAAACAGTAGAAACATTAGTTTTACACATTAGAAACACTAACTAGTAAACAGTAGAAACGCTAGTTATACACATTAGAAACACTAACTAGTAAACAGCAGGAACATTAGTTATACACATTAGAAACACTAACTAGTAAGTAGGAACAGTAGTTATACACATTAGAAACACTAACTAGTAAACAGCAGAAACACCAGTTATACACATTAGAAACACTAACTAGTAAACAGTAGAAACATTAGTTTTACACATTAGAAACACTAACTAGTAAACAGTAGAAACGCTAGTTATACACATTAGAAACACTAACTAGTAAACAGCAGGAACATTAGTTATACACATTAGTAACACTAACTAGTAAGTAGGAACATTAGTTATACACATTAGAAACACTAACTAGTAAGTAGGAACAGTAGTTATACACATTAGAAACACTAACTAGTAAACAGCAGAAACACCAGTTATACACATTAGAAACACTAACTAGTAAACAGTAGGAACATTAGTTATACACATTAGAAACACTAACTAGTAAACAGCAGGAACATTAGTTATACACATTAGAAACACTAACTAGTAAACAGCAGGAACATTAGTTATACACATTAGAAACACTAACTAGTAAACAGTATAAACACTAGTTATACACATTAGAAACAATACTAGTACACAGTAGAAACACTAGTTATACACATTAGAAACACTAACTAGTAAACAGCAGGAACATTAGTTATACACATTAGAAACACTAACTAGTACACAGTAGAAACATTAGTTATACACATTAGAAACACTAACTAGTAAACAGTAGGAACATTAGTTATACACATTAGAAACAGTAACTAGTAAACAGTAGAAACATTAGTTTTACACATTAGAAACACTAACTAGTAAACAGTAGAAACGCTAGTTATACACATTAGAAACACTAACTAGTAAACAGCAGGAACATTAGTTATACACATTAGTAACACTAACTAGTAAGTAGGAACATTAGTTATACACATTAGAAACACTAACTAGTAAGTAGGAACAGTAGTTATACACATTAGAAACACTAACTAATAAACAGCAGAAACACCAGTTATACACATTAGAAACACTAACTAGTAAACAGTAGAAACATTAGTTTTACACATTAGAAACACTAACTAGTAAACAGTAGAAACGCTAGTTATACACATTAGAACCACTAACTAGTAAACAGCAGGAACATTAGTTATACACATTAGTAACACTAACTAGTAAGTAGGAACATTGGTTATACACATTAGAAACACTAACTAGTAAGTAGGAACAGTAGTTATACACATTAGAAACACTAACTAGTAAACAGCAGAAACACCAGTTATACACATTAGAAACACTAACTAGTAAACAGTAGGAACATTAGTTATACACATTAGAAACACTAACTAGTAAACAGCAGGAACATTAGTTATACACATTAGAAACACTAACTAGTAAACAGTATAAACACTAGTTATACACATTAGAAACAATACTAGTACACAGTAGAAACACTAGTTATACACATTAGAAACACTAACTAGTAAACAGCAGGAACATTAGTTATACACATTAGAAACACTAACTAGTACACAGTAGAAACATTAGTTATACACATTAGAAACACTAACTAGTAAACAGTAGGAACATTAGTTATACACATTAGAAACACTAACTAGTAAACAGTAGGAACATTAGTTATACACATTAGAAACACTAACTAGTAAACAGTATAAACACTAGTTATACACATTAGAAACAATACTAGTACACAGTAGAAACACTAGTTATACACATTAGAAACACTAACTAGTAAACAGCAGGAACATTAGTTATACACATTAGTAACACTAACTAGTAAGTAGGAACATTAGTTATACACATTAGAAACACTAACTAGTAAGTAGGAACAGTAGTTATACACATTAGAAACAGTAACTAGTAAACAGTAGAAACATTAGTTTTACACATTAGAAACACTAACTAGTAAACAGTAGAAACGCTAGTTATACACATTAGAAACACTAACTAGTAAACAGCAGGAACATTAGTTATACACATTAGTAACACTAACTAGTAAGTAGGAACATTAGTTATACACATTAGAAACACTAACTAGTAAGTAGGAACAGTAGTTATACACATTAGAAACACTAACTAGTAAACAGCAGAAACACCAGTTATACACATTAGAAACACTAACTAGTAAACAGTAGGAACATTAGTTATACACATTAGAAACACTAACTAGTAAACAGTAGGAACATTAGTTATACACATTAGAAACACTAACTAGTAAACAGTAGGAACATTAGTTTTACACATTAGAAACACTAACTAGTAAACAGCAGGAACATTAGTTATACACATTAGAAACACTAACTAGTAAACAGTAGGAACATTAGTTATACACATTAGAAACACTAACTAGTAAACAGTAGGAACATTAGTTATACACATTAGAAACACTAACTAGTAAACAGTATAAACACTAGTTATACACATTAGAAACAATACTACTACACAGTAGAAACACTAGTTATACACATTAGAAACACTAACTAGTAAACAGCAGGAACATTAGTTATACACATTAGAAACACTAACTAGTACACAGTAGAAACATTAGTTATACACATTAGAAACACTAACTAGTAAACAGTAGGAACATTAGTTATACACATTAGAAACAGTAACTAGTAAACAGTAGAAACATTAGTTTTACACATTAGAAACACTAACTAGTAAACAGTAGAAACGCTAGTTATACACATTAGAAACACTAACTAGTAAACAGCAGGAACATTAGCTATACACATTAGTAACACTAACTAGTAAGTAGGAACATTAGTTATACACATTAGAAACACTAACTAGTAAACAGCAGGAACAGTAGTTATACACATTAGAAACACTAACTAGTAAACAGAAGAAACACCAGTTATACACATTAGAAACACTAACTAGTAAACAGTAGAAACATTAGTTTTACACATTAGAAACACTAACTAGTAAACAGTAGAAACGCTAGTTATACACATTAGAAACACTAACTAGTAAACAGTAGGAACATTAGTTATACACATTAGAAACACTAACTAGTAAACAGTAGGAACATTAGTTATACACATTAGAAACACTAACTAGTAAACAGTAGAAACACTAGTTATACACATTAGAAACACTAACTAGTACACAGTAGAAACACTAGTTATACACATTAGAAACATTAACTAGTAAACAGTAGGAACATTAGTTATACACATTAGAAACACTAACTAGTACACAGCAGGAACATTAGTTATACACATTAGAAACACTAACCAGTACACAGTAGGAACATTAGTTATACACATTAGAAACACTAACTAGTAAACAGCAGGAACATTAGTTATACACATTAGAAATACTAACTAGTACACAGTAGAAACACTAGTTATACACATTAGAAACAGTAACTAGTAAACAGCAGGAACATTAGTTATACACATTAGAAATACTAACTAGTACACAGTAGAAACACTAGTTATACACATTAGAAACAGTAACTAGTAAACAGCAGGACCATTAGTTATACACAGAGAGACAGGACTGGAACTGTGAAAATTGGAGACACCTTACAAAGTGGGGCTGGGCGTTATGGACAAAAAAGTATATCTCAATATATTTTCTACTAAGGTTGTAACGTACACAAAAATCTCGGTTCGGTACCTACCTCTGTTCATTTTCGGTATAGTAACAAAATAACATTAAAGCTGCAAGCAGCGTTGGTCGGGTCCGCCTTTGGCTGCTGCCCCCGAGACCCACGGCCGGATAAGCGTTAGAAGACGCCTTGGAGCCACTATTTTGAGAATCTAATGCATTGTGAAAGTAATGCAGTTGTTGTATTGAAGTGAAAATATCAAACTTCCTGTTGATTTTTGCTGAAGTATGTTCATTATTAAAATGTAGGTCTAAGTGAGACCTACATAGTGTTTTTTTGTTTCATGTCTCGCTGACATTCCTACCGGAAGTTACAAGCAGTTTTGTCTGTGTTTTCTTCCTAGGAGCAGTTTTTCCGTGTTGTATTCCTAGGGGGGCGGTGGAGCGCAATTTTGAGTTTTGAGGTTAGGTTTTTTCATCAGATCGCAATTTTTGCCAGACCAGATGTGTGTGTCAAGTTTGGTGAGTTTAGAAGCATTTTAAGGGGGTCAAAAAACAGCTCAAAGAGGCAAAAATGACATTTTTTAGGAGACTTTGCACAGGGGTTCTTTGAAGGCGCGTAAAATCAAACCCTGAGAACTTATCAAAACTCTGTTCTATACTTTTAATCAGAAGGGTTCAATCTCTCTCCTGTGCGAGTTTGAAGCCGAAACAACAAACTCACTCAGAGGAGATAATGTTTTTACAAAACTTTTGTTTTGAAGGGGGGATTGCAAACTTCCTGTTGATTTTTGTTGGGGGTTGTCAATCTATGAAATGTAGGTCTAAGCGAGACCTACATAGAGGTTTTTGTTTCATGTCTCTCCGACATTCTTACCGGAAGTTACAAGCAGTTTTGTCTGTGTTTTCTTCCTAGGAGCAGTTTTTTCAGTGTTTTATTCAAAAATAGCGCTAGAGCGCAATTTTGAGTTTTGGGGTTTGGTTTTTTCATTAGATCACAATATTCGCCAGTCCTCATGTGTGTGCCAAGTTTGGTGACTTTTGAAGCATTTTAAAGGGGTCAAATTATAGCGCAAAGAGGCAAAAATGGCATTTTTTGCGAACATTTTATATTGAAGGTGTTTTTGCCAACTTCCTGTAGATTTTTGCTGAAAGAAGTGAGTGTATGAAAATTGGGTCTAAGTCAGACCTACATAGGAGTTTTTGTTTCATGTCGCTATGACATTCCTAACAGAAGTTACATGGAGTTTTGTCTGTATTTTTTTCCTAGGGGGCGCTAGAGCGTAATTTTCATTTTGGGGGATTGGTTGCTTAATATTTTGGGAAGGTTTGCTATACCGACGTGTGTGTCAAATTTGGTGAGTTTTGAAGCATGTTAAGGGGGTCAAATTACAGCGCGTAGGTGCGGAATAATATTAAAACACAGCAGTTTCAATAGGGTCCTTGGCCCATGGCAAAGGACTCCTGTGGAGTCCTTTGCCATGGGCCAAGGACCCTAAAAATATACATTTTCTGATTATTATTTATTTACCAAATTTGTAAACAATGTCTTTATCCCTTTAACATTGGGAACACTATAATAATTCTGCCCAAAAATAAAAAATAGCTGTGTGTGTGATGGATGTGAGCCACAACTAGACATTGCCAGGGTTCGTGTGGTCAACATATATCAAGTAAAAATAAAATAAAATAAGGCTCATTATTAGTTTCTTCACAAAACCTTTCTACATATAAAGTGCAACATTTCTACACATAAAGTGCAAAATTAAACTGCTTCAAGTTGTTTGTTCGGATGAAATAAAATGACAAAACAATAATCAGGTTCAAGTCACCCCAACCCCAGAATAACGTTTCCTTTTCTCCCCATTGATTGATTGAAACTTTTATTAGTAGATTGCACAGTACAGTACATATTCCGTACAATTGACCACTAATATATAGCTCGGTTGGTAGATCGGCTGTGCCAGCAACTTGAGGGTTGCAGGTTCGAACCCCGCTTCCGCCACCCTTGTCACTGCCGTTGTGTCCTTGGGCAAGGCACTTTACCCACCTGCTCCCAGTGCCACCCACACTGGTTTAAATGTAACTTAGATATTGGGTTTCACTATGTAAAGCGCTTTGAGTCACTAGAGAAAAAGCGCTATATAAATATAATTCACTTTACTAAATGGTAACAGAGTCTCGGAAAGCTGGCGTGCACATCAGTTGTGCACGCCAACTTTCCGAGACCCTTATTTTGTTAGCGCAGGCAGCATGAAGCAGGGCTTTTATTCTGAAGATAGGAAATGGGCAGTCGGCCTTTAGAGTTTTGACGGAAGGGACGGCGCGAAAGTCTGTTGAAATAAAAAGTGTTTCTCGCTTTCCTCTCGGTCATATTTTCATAATAATGAACTGGCAGCAGCCAGCGTCATCTCACAAGACCCTCGGGTGCCGTGAATGTCAATCAAGCAAGCTACGGAATTTGCCGCCAATGTTTTTCTTGTAAAGTGTATGGAAGCTGGATGAATTAGATGCCAAAAACCAACCACTTTCATGTGGTATTGTACAGAAAGGACAACTTTTTTTCTCCTCCATTTGAAAAATGTGGGCGTTATCATCATTACTGTCTGATTCCAATCAATGCAAGTCATCAGAATCAGGTAATACACCAACTTATATTCTTGTCTTCGTGAAAGAAAGACATCTATATGTGTTACACATGCTTGTATTATCATTAAACACATTTAACTTGTTTACAAAAATGTCTCTCTCATAAATAAATAAATATAAATGCTATATATGTGACCTCGGACTACGTTAAGGTAACGTGTGGAGTTCCCCAGGGTTCGGTCCTTGGCCCTGCACTCTTCAGCATCTACATGCTGCCGCTAGGTGACATCATACGCAAATACGGTATTAGCTTTCACTGCTATGCTGATGACACCCAACTCTACATGCCCCTAAAGCTGACCAACACGCCGGATTGTAGTCAGTTGGAGGCGTGTCTTAATGAAATTAAACAATGGATGTCCGCTAACTTTTTGCAACTCAACGCCAAAAAAACGGAAATGCTGATTATCGGTCCTGCTAGACACCGAACTCTATTTAATAATACAACTCTAACATTTGACAACCAAACAATTAAACAAGGCGACACGGTAAAGAATCTGGGTATTATCTTCGACCCAACTCTCTCCTTTGAGTCACACATTAAAAGCGTTACTAAAACGGCCTTCTTTCATCTCCGTAATATCGCTAAAATTCTCTCCATTCTGTCCACTAAAGACGCTGAGATCATTATCCATGCGTTTGTTACGTCTCGCCTCGACTACTGTAACGTATTATTTTCGGGTCTCCCCATGTCTAGCATTAAAAGATTACAGTTGGTACAAAATGCGGCTGCTAGACTTCTGACAAGAACAAGAAAGTTTGATCACATTACGCCTGTACTGTATATACCTTTATATACATATATACATACATATATACCTATACTGTATATACCTTTATATACATATATACATACATATATACCTATACTGTATATACCTTTATATACATATATACATACATATATACCTGTACTGGCTCACCTGCACTGGCTTCCTGTGCACTTAAGATGTGACTTTAAGGTTTTACTACTTACGTATAAAATACTACACGGTCAAGCTCCATCCTATCTTGCCGATTGTATTGTACCATATGTCCCGGCAAGAAATCTGCGTTCAAAGGACTCCGGCTTGTTAGTGATTCCCAAAGCCCAAAAAAAGTCTGCGGGCTATAGAGCGTTTTCCGTTCGGGCTCCAGTACTCTGGAATGCCCTCCCGGTAACAGTTCGAGATGCTACCTCAGTAGAAGCATTTAAGTCTCACCTTAAAACTCATTTGTATACTCTAGCCTTTAAATAGACTCCCTTTTTAGACCAGTTGATCTGCCGTTTCTTTTCTTTTTCTTCTATGTCCCACTCTCCCTTGTGGAGGGGGTCCGGTCCGATCCGGTGGCCATGTACTGCTTGCCTGTGTATCGGCTGGGGACATCTCTGCGATGCTGATCCGCCTCCGCTTGGGATGGTTTCCTGCTGGCTCCGCTGCGAACGGGACTCTCGCTGCTGTGTTGGATCCGCTTTGGACTGGACTCTCGCGACTGTGTTGGATCCATTGTGGATTGAACTTTCACAGTATCATGTTAGACCCGCTCGACATCCATTGCTTTCCTCCTCTCCAAGGTTCTCATAGTCATCATTGTCACCGACGTCCCACTGGGTGTGAGTTTTCCTTGCCCTTATGTGGGCCTACCGAGGATGTCGTGGTGGTTTGTGCAGCCCTTTGAGACACTAGTGATTTAGGGCTATATAAGTAAACATTGATTGATTGATTGATTGATATAAATGAGGTAGATCCCCTCGAGTTGGTCAATGGAAAAGTAGCTCGCCTGCAGAAAAAGTGTGGGCACCCCTGGTGTAGAAGCTGCGTATATCGTGTGACAGGGGCCGGCACGCTGTTCGTATGGAGGAAAAGCAGACGTGACGACAGGTTGTCTGGGTGGAAATCGGGAGAAATCCGGGAGAACGGTTGCCCTGTGAGACTTTTGAGAGGCGCACTGAAAACGGGAGGGTTGGCAAATATGAGTATTAGCGGTGAATTCGGTGTTACAGCGGCCCCGAGGATGTTGTAGTCGTAATGATTTGTGCAGTCCTTTGAGACATTTGTGATTTGGGGCTATATAAATAAACATTGATTGATTGATTGATTGATTGATATAATACCGGCGGGCCAGCTCTAATGTTAACTTCTTATTGCCTTAAGGGCCAAATGAAATTACACGGAGTTTGACACCCATGCCTCAAATGATGGTGCATCTGTTCTTCCAGTTGTCATCCATCCATCCATCATATTCCGCTTATCCGAGGTCGGGTCGCGGGGGCAGCAGCCTAAGCAAGGGAAACCCAGACTTCCCTCTCCCCAGCCACTTCGTCTAGCTCTTCCCGGGTGATCCCGAGGCGTTCCCAGGCCAGCCGGGAGACATAGTCTTCCCAACGTGTCCTGGGTCTTCCCCGTGGCCTCCTACCGGTTGGACGTGCCCTAAACACCTCCCTAGGGAGGCGTTCGGGTGGCATCCGGACCAGATGCCCGAACCACCTCATCTGGCTCCTCTCGATGTGAAGGAGCAGCGGCTTTACTTTGAGTTCCTCCCGGATGACAGAGTTTCTCACCCTATCTCTAAGGGAGAGACCCAAACTCATTTGGGCCGCTTGTACCCGTGATCTTATCCTTTCGGTCATGACCCAAAGCTCATGACCATAGGTGAGGATGGGAACGTAGATCGACCGGTAAATTGAGAGCTTTGCCTTCCGGCTCAGCTCCTTCTTCACCACAACGGATCGGTACAACGTCCGCATTACTGAAGACGCCGCACCGATCCACCTGTCGATCTCACGATCCACTCTTCCCCCACTCGTGAGCAAGACTCCTAGGTACTTGAACTCCTCCACCTGGGGCAGGGTCTCCTCCCCAACCCGGAGATGGCATTCCACCCTTTTCCGGACGAGAACCATGGACTCGGATTTGGAGGTGCTGATTCTCATTCCGGCCGCGAACCGATCCAGTGAGAGCTGAAGATCCCGGCCAGATGAAGCCATCAGGACCACATCATCTGCAAAAAGCAGAGACCTAATCCTGCGGTCACCAAACCGGAACCCCCTCAACGCCTTGACTGCGCCTAGAAATTCTGTCCATAAAAGTTATGAACAGAATCGGTGACAAAGGGCAGCCTTGGCGGAGTCCAACCCTCACTGGAAATGTGTCCGACTTACTTACAACGCCCCAGTTGTCATAACATATTTTATTGTTTGATATCGTTGTGTTTAATGAGTGCTGCTCACACGGCGGCAACAGGAAGGAGGAAGCGAGCATCTTAGATGTAAAAAAAAAAAGTATTTCCTTGTCATGTCAGTCATGACCTTAGCTTGTTTTGTCTCCACGTTCTTGTTTGTCTCTGCTGTCAATGTGACGAGCTTGTTGTTTTGTCCCCTAAAGGCTCGTTTAGCCACATCAATTATTCAACATGTTTTCACCAAATATCAGCTTGATTAATGAGACCTGGGGGTGTTGACTCACCTGCGCGTCTCCCAAGATCAATAAGATAAAACAAGAAAACTTTAGTGCTCTTGTGTGCTCAGTTAGACCGTCCCTAAAGGAGACCATTGTGGAGCTAATTAAGGGGGGAGTAAGAACCTGAGGTGACCCTTATATTTGTTCAAAACATATAAACATTATGGCATAAACACTGTAACTCAGGGGTCTCAAACTCAATTCACCTGGGGGGCCACTGGATGCAGAGTCTGGGTGAGGCTGGGCCGCGAGAAAATATTCATTAAAGGCCTTCTTATTTAAACGGGGATAACAGGTTTATTCTGTGTGTCATACTTGATCATTTCGCGATTATTGCCATATTTTTGCTGAAAGGATTTAGTAGAGAACATCCACGATAAAGTTTGCAACTTTTGGTCGCTGATAAAAAAGCCTTGCCTGTACCGTAAGTAGCAGACGATGTGCGCGTAACGTCACGGGTTGTGGAGCTCCTCACATCTGAACATTGTTTACAATCATGGCCACCAGCAGCAAGAGCGATTCGGAGCGAGAAAGCCACGATTTCCCCATTAATTTGAGCGAGGATGAAAGATTCGTGGATGAGGAAAGTGAGAGTGAAGGACTAGAAATAAAAGAATAATAAAAGACAAGGGGCAGTGGGAGCGATTCAGATGTTATTAATCAATCAATCAATGTTTATTTATATAGCCCCAAATCACAAATGTCTCAAAGGACTGCACAAATTATTACGACTACAACGTCCTCGGAAGAACCCACAAAAGGGCAAGGAAAACTCACACCCAGTGGGCAGGGAGAATTCACATCCAGTGGGACGCCAGTGACAATGCTGACTATGAGAAACCTTGGAGAGGACCTCAGATGTGGGCAACCCCCCCCCCCCCCCCCCCTCTAGGGGACCGAAAGCAATGGATGTCGAGCGGGTCTAACATGATACTGTGAAAGTTCAATCCATAGTGGCTCCAACACAGCCACGAGAGTTCAGTTCAAGCGGATCCAAGACAGCAGCGAGAGTCCCGTCCACAGGAAACCATCTCAAGCGGAGGCGGATCAGCAGCGTAGAGATGTCCCCAACCGATACAGGCGAGCAGTCCATCCTGGGTCCCGACGAGCGGTCCATCCTGGGTCTCGACTCTGGACAGCCAGTAGGGAGGGGGGGACATAGGAGAAAGAAAAGAAGCGGCAGATCAACTGGTCTAAAAAGGAGGTCTATTTAAAGGCTAGAGTATACAGATGAGTTTTAAGGTGAGACTTAAATGCTTCTACTGAGGTAGCATCTCGAACTGTTACCGGGAGGGCATTCCAGAGTATTGGAGCCCGAACGGAAAACGCTCTATATCATGCTTAGACACATTTACTAGCATAATTCTGGAAAATCCCTTATCTGCATATTGTGTTACTAGTGTTTTAGTGAGATTATATGGTACCTGAAAGTCGGAGGGGTGTGGCCACGGGTGTGGCGACCGCCAGTGTCTCCGGTGGGAGGGAGGTAAGAGAGTCCGCAGCTCATGTCTATGGTAAGAGCCGACTTTTTACCACAATTTTCTCACCGAAACCTGCCGGTTGACATCTGGTCGGGAACCGTGTTCGCTTGACCGCTCTGTTCCATAGTAAAGCTTCACCTTCGGGAATGTAAACAAGGCTTGGAAGTGGATTGTTTCTTCGATGCAGATGAGAATCAGCACGATTCTTCTTCTTCTTCTTCTTCTTCTTCTTCTTCTTCTTATTATTATTATTATTATTATTATTATTAGGTACAGACACTTGGCTATGAATAAACAAAAGACTAGCATAAATGCTGCAAACTACAAACATGAAACAAAAACACTTGCCCGATTGGCATGAATAATAATAAACTATAAACAAAACTAGCACAATGGCCTGAATAAAAAAAACTTACACGGCATGGAACTATGGACAAGGACATGAAGGAGGTGCAGCATGGGTAGGGTGCGTGCGCATGTGAAGATCCCAGGACGAAGACGAGAAAAAGAGTGACTTAAATAGCTCTGATCATTAGTGAAAACAGGTGTGAGGCTGAGAACGGGGACGTGACAGGTGAAAACTAATGAGTTGGCATGGAAACAAACAAAACCAGGAAGTGCAAAACGGGACTGAATGTCCAAAAACTAAACATAGCATGACCAAAAGCAAAACATAACTTACAGGCGTGACACTGTGTTTGTGTTGCTAAAGGCAGCTGCAATACACCGCTTCCCACCTACATCGTTCTTCTTTGACGTCTCCATTATTAATCGAACAAATTGTCCAGAATACTGTGTAATTATGCGATTAAAGCAGACTACTTATAGCTTGGATTGGGCTGGAAAAAAAATGTCCGCTACAATCTGAGACGTCACCCACATACCGACGTTTTCAACAGGATACTTTGTGCGAAATTTAAAATCGCAATTTAGTAGGGGTGTAACGGTACACAAAAATTTCGGTTCGGTACGTACCTCGGTTTAGAGGTCACGATTCGGTTCATTTTCGGTACAGTAAGAAAACAAAAAAATATAATTTTTGGGGTTATTTATTTACCAAATTTGTAAACAATGGCTTTATCCTTTTAACATTGGGAACACTATAATAATTCTGCCTACATTGATCCACATTAAACTGCCTCAAATTGTTGCTTTGATCAAATAAAATGACAAAAACTTTCTTCTACAAATAAAAAGTGCAGCATTAAACAGTTTCCATTGAAACTGTTCAATGTCAACTCATCATGCTTAATTTATTACAGCATTTGGGAAGGCTGTAGTTGACTTTTATTATGGAAATGTCATATTTTTAGCAGGGACCCTGCTATTCAAAACTAGGCTGCTACATTACTAATGATTCATGTAACTATAGCTGAAAAAATAGCACAACTGCAATGGGAGAGACTATTCACACACACACACACACACAGCAAAATGAGCTAACGTTAACCTCAAGCTTATACTGTGAGCTAGCTGAGCTGCAGTTTAAGTTTCTAGAAGGTCAACGGGCTCATAGTGATGTTTGTGCGCTGCTCCCCTGCTAAACGAATATCTCTGCGCTCGACGCTGAAGCATTGACTACATCGTTCTGAAGTCTGAATACGCACTGCTGATTGGCTTTGTATGTAACCAATCAGATGGTTGTGTGGGCGGGACAATGCTTGCTGCTAAGACAGAGCCACAGAGGCAGTAAGCAGAGCAGCTTGTGAAGACTTCTGCTTCCAAACTCGTTCCGAACCGAAACCCCCGTACCGAAATGGTTCAATACAAATAGACGTACCGTTACACCCCTACAATTTAGTAAACTAAAAAGGCCGTATTGGCATGTGTTGCAATGTTAATATTGCTGAATTGTCTTAGCATTGTCTTGCTGAAATAAGCAGGGGCGTCCATGAAAAAAACGGCGCTTGGATGGCAGCATATGTTGTTCCAAAACCTGTATGTACCTTTCAGCCTTAATGGTGCCTTCACAGATGTGTAAGTTACCCATGCCTTGGGCACAAATGCACCCCCATACCATCACAGATGCTAGCTTTTGAACTTCCCCTTTGGTCCGGATGACACAATGTCGAATATTTCCAAAAAACAATTTGAAATGTGGACTGGTCAGACCACAGAACACTTTTTCACTTTGCATCAGTCCATCTTAGATGATCTCGGGCCCAGAGAAGCCAGTGGCGTTTCTGGATGTTGTTGATATATGGCTTTCGCTTTGCATAGTAGAGCTTTAATTTGCACTTACAGATGTAGCGACAAACTGTATTTAGTGACAGTGGTTTTCTGAAGTGTTCCTGAGCCCATGTGGTGATATCCTTTAGATATTGATGTCGGTTTTTGATACAGTGCCTGAGGGATCGAAGGTCACGGTCATTCAATGTTGGTTTCCGGCCATGCCGCTTACGTGGAGTGATTTCTCCAGATTCTCTGAACCTCTTGATGATATTATGGAGCGTAGATGTTGAAATCCCAAAATTTCTTGCAATGTCACTTTGAGAAAGGTTGTTCTTAAACTGTTTGACTATTTGCTCACGCAGTTGTGGACAAAGGGGTGTACCTCGCCCCATCCTTTCTTGTGAAAGACTGAGCATTTTTTTGGGAAGCTGTTTTTATACCCAATCATGGCACCCATCTGTTCCCAATTAGCCTGCACACCTGTGGGATGTTCCAAATAAGTGTTTGATGAGCATTCCTCAACTTTATCAGAATTTATTGCCAACTTTCCCAACTTCTTTGTCACGTGTTGCTGGCATCAAATTCTAAAGTTAATGATTATTTGCAAAAAAAAATGTTTATCAGTTTGAACATCAAATATGTTGTCTTTGTAGCATATTCAACTGAATTTGGGTTGAAAATGATTTGCAAATCATTGTATTCTGTTTATATTTACAATTTCCCAACTCATGTGGAAACGGGGTTTGTACCTGCCAAACTTGAGACCTCCGAATTCGGGAGATGGGGGAGTGGGGGTGGGGGTTTTTGTGGTAGCGGGGGTGTATATTGTAGCGTCCCGGAAGAGTTAGTGCTGCAAGGGGTTCTGAGTATTTGTTCTGTTGTGTTTATGCTGTGCTACGGTGCGGATGTTCTCCTGAAATGTGTTTGTCGTTCTTCTTTGCTGTGGGTTCACAGTGTGGCGCATATTTGTAACAATGTTGAAATCGTTTGTACGGCCACCCTCAGTGTGACCTGTGTGGCTGTTGATTAAGTATGCCTTGTATTCACCATGTGTATTTGGAAAAATTGTTTTATATATTATATATATATATATATATATATATATATATATATATATATACATTGGGGCAAAAAAGTATTTAGTCAGCCAGCGATTGTGCAAGTTCTCCCACTTAAAATGATGACAGAGGTCTGTAATTTTCATCATAGGTACACTTCAACTGTGAGAGACAGAATGTGAAATAAAAATCCAGGAATTCACATTGTAGGAATTTTGAAGAATTTATTTGTAAATTATGGTGGAAAATAAGTATTTGGTCACTTCAAACAAGGAAGATCTCTGGCTCTCACAGACCTGTAACTTCTTCTTTAAGAAGATCTTCTGTCCTCCACTCGTTACCTGTATTAATGGCACTTGTTTGAAGTCGTTATCTGTATAAAAGACGCCTGTCCACAGACTCAAACAGTCAGACTCCAAACTCCACTATGGCCAAGACCAAAGAGCTGTCCAAGGACACCAGGAAAATAATTGTAGACTTGCACCAGACTGGGAAGAGTGAATCTATAACTGTGGGACCAATTATCAGAAAATGGAAGACATAAAAGACCACTGATAATCTCCCTCGATCTGGGGCTCCACGCAAGATCTCAGCCCGTGGGGTCAAAATGATCACGAGAACGGTGAGCAAAAATCCCAGAACCACACGGGGGGACCTGGTGAATGACCTGCAGAGAGCTGGAACCAAAGTAACAAAGGTTACCATCAGTAACACACTACGCCGGCAGGGAATCTAATCCTGCAGTGCCAGACGTGTCCCCCTGCTTAAGCCAGTGCATGTCCAGGCCCGTCTGAAGTTTGCCAGAGAGCACATGGATGATACAGCAGAGGATTAGGAGAATGTCATGAAACCAAAATACAACTTTTTGGTATAAACTCAACTGGTGGTGTTTGGAGGAAGAAGAATACTGAGTTGAACACCATACCTACTGTGAAGCATGGGGGTGGAAACATCATGCTTTGGGGCTGTTTTTCTGCTAAGGGGACAGGACGATTGATCCGTGTTAAGGAAAGAATGAATGGGGCCATGTATCGTGAGATTTTGAGCCAAATCCTTCCATGAATGGTTGACCAAATACTTATTTTCCACCATAATTTACAAATAAATTCTTTAAAATTCCTACAATGTGAATTCCTGGATATATATATAAATATATGGTTGGGCAGCCTTCATAGAAGCTCACCATTTTTGTTTGGCAACAAGTCAACCAGTGGGAACCAGACTGTGAATAACAATTAGAACAGGAATTATTAATAACAAGGAAGTTTGAGTTCAATGTTTCAGAACCATCTCAGTCATCAACTTTGTCCTGATGACATCAGTCTTTGTTTTTTTTTCTCTCCTTTCTTGTTTGTCTCTGCTGTCAATGTGACCACCTTGTTGTTTTTGTCCCCTAAAGGCATCAATTATTCAACATGTTGTTTTTCTTTAACCAAATACTTGCTTGATTAATGAGACCTGTGGGTGTTGACTCACCCGGCCGGGTCTCTGGGGAGAAAACACCATGACAAGTTGAATAAGACGAAACGAGAAAACTTTTGTGTTAACGTGTGGTCAGAATTGAACAATCGTTAAAGGAAACCAGGGGAGACCGAAAGCAATGGACGACGATTGGGTCTAACATAATATTGTGAATTGATTAACGTGGACCCCGACTTAAACAAGTTGAAAAACTTATTGGGGTGTTACCATTTAGTGGTCAATTGTACGGGATATGTTCTGTACTGTGCAATCTACTAATAAAAGTATCAATCAATCAATCAATAAAAAATAGAGTCCTGTCCATAGTGGGTCTAACATATTAACAAGAGTCCAGTCCATATTGGGGCCAGCAGGAGACTATCCCAAGGGGAGACGGGTCAGCAGCGCAGAGACGTCCACCCCGGGTCCCGACTCTGGACAGCCAGCACTTCATCCATGGCCACCGGAACTGTGTCGTCCCCGTCCCCCTCCACAAGGGAGAGGGGGGCGGAGGAGAAAAAAAAAGAAACGGCAGATCAACTGGTCTAAAAAGGGGGTCTATTTAAAGGCTAGAGTATACAAATGAGTTTTAAGATGGGACTTAAGGACCTGCCATGACCTGTGCATACGTTCAAAACTTCATGTGCCCACCAAAGGGTCCAGTCCACTTCAAGCACTAAAATGCTAAAACTTCGGCCCCCGAAACAATGATACAAGCTTCTTTATCTGAAGGTGAAGTGCTCAATAAAACAGATTTAAACCAAAAAATCAACCTAATTGATGCTAGTAAACACTGAAGGTGATTAATGTGGAATGCCCTCCCGGTAACAGTTCGAGATGCTACCTCAGTAGAAGCATTTAAGTCTCATCTTAAAACTCATCTGTATACTCTAGCCTTTAAATAGACCTCCTTTTTAGACCAGTTGATCTGCCGCTTCTTTTCTTTCTCCTATGTCCCCCCCTCCCTTGTGGAGGGGGTCCGGTCCGATGACCATAGATGAAGTACTGACTGTCCAGAGTCGAGACCCAGGATGGACCGCTCGTCGGGACCCAGGATGGACCCCTCGCCTGTATCGGTTGGGGACATCTCTACGCTGCTGATCCGCTTGAGATGGTTTCCTGTGGACGGGACTCTCACTGCTGTGTTGGAGCCACTATGGATTGAACTTTCACAGTATCATGTTAGACCCGCTCGACATCCATTGCTTTCGGTCCCCTAGAGGGGGGGGGGGGTTTGCCCACATCTGTGGTCCTCTCCAAGGTTTCTCATAGTCAGCATTGTCACTGGCGTCCCACTGGATGTGAATTCTCCCTGCCCACTGGGTGTGAGTTTTCCTTGCCCTTTTGTGGGTTCTTCCGAGGATGTTGTAGTCGTAAGGATTTGTGCAGTCCTTTGAGACATTTGTGATTTGGGGCTATATAAATAAACATTGATTGATTGATTGAATGTCTTCACTCGTTGTGACAATAAATGGGTTATAGTTGTATAGTGCCTTTCTACCTTCAAGGTACTCAAAGCGCTTTGACACTATTGCCACATTCACCCATTCACATTCACACACTGATGGCGGGAGCTGCCATGCAAGGCCCTAACCACGAGCCATCGGGAGAAAGGGTGACGTTTCTTGCTCAAGGACACAACGGTTGCGACGAAGTTGGCAGGAGGTGGGGATCGAACCAGGAACCCTCAGGTTGCTGGCACGGCCACTCTCCCAGCCGCGCCACGCCGTCCCCCAATACTCTGGCAATAACATGGGTTGCAGACAAATATGTGTATTTTTTAGAATCAAATCAGAATTATTTAATCATCAAGACTTGGTAATTATCAACATTTTTTGAGTTTTGCCTTATTGCTAGTTATTGGTTATTGATAAGGGTTTCGGCAATGTGACGCCGCAGACACCAGGAAATAGAGGTAGCTTTACCTCTGCCTATATCAGGCTGAGAGAGCCAAAAAGCCAAATATTTTAAAATGTATTTCCACAAAAGCCATATAATATTTTTATTTACACTGAACACAACTAAACGCCTGCATTTTTAAGTAAGACCAACATTAAAGTATAATAGGTCTCTTTTAAAAAAACAATTATATTGTTATTCTAGAGCTAACTGCGCAGGGGGCGTGGCCTGCTGGCCTGCAGCGAACTAGGGTGTGCCAGGACCAGCCTCGAAATCAGCGACAGGTGCGTAGATGGCCCACCTGGGCCTTGTTATCTAATCACCTGTCGCTCTGTTATAAGCAGCAGCCGGGAGGAGAGACGGGGTTGGGGCTGGGGCCAGAGCGCGAGCGAAAACGAAAGAGAAAAATACAATTGCTGGAAAGCAACTGAGAGACTTATTGAAAAATAAAACAATATTGTAACCCTGAAACAGGCTCTCATGTCGGTCTTTGGTGGTCCGATGAACCCCCAGGAGGGCAAGCCCCACACTAACTAATAATAAATAAATAACTTCTTACCATTAACGCAAATTCTTGAACAGTTGCGGTAGAAAAACGGATGGATGGATTAAAAATGCATGAGAATGTTTTATATTTTGAACATAATTTTTAACACTGTAATTACAAGTGGAATTATTCATTATTTATCATATTAAGCAATGTCAGCTAAGATTTATCCAAGAGCCAGATGCAGTCATCAAAAGAACGACATCTGGCTCGCGAGCCATAGGTTCCCTACCCCTGGCCTATATGCACAAAAAGTGCAGTTCCATATAAGCAGATTTAAAGCGCCCTCTGCGTATATCAGGGGTTGGCGAGCCACAACTCCGGAGCCGGCTCTTTGATTACTCTAATGTGGCTCATCTGCATAATTGCCGCCCCCCCGATTATCCCGAGAGATTTCCGGAGTTTAATGCCCCTCCCCAGCAATCACCAACATTCTCTGATTTTCACCTAGTCGATAATATTGAGGGCGTGCTCTGATTGCAATGTCTTTACAGTCCTCTAAAACTTGTCGTAGCGCCTCCTTCTACACAATATCTGTGTGCCGGCCGGTCCCATGTTTTATGCAGCATCTGTTGAAAGACAAAAGTGACTGGGGGCGGTATAGCTCGGTTGGTTGGTAGAGCAGCCGTGCCAGCAACTAGAGGGTTGCAGGTTCGATCCCCGCTTCCGCCATCCCAGTCACTGCCGTTGTGTCCTTGGGCAAGACACTTTACCCACTAAAGACGCCAAGGTCATTATCCATGCGTTTGTTACGCCTCGTCTCGATTACTGTAACGTATTATTTTCGGGTCTCCCCATGTCTAGCATTAAAAGATTACAGTTGGTACAAAATGCGGCTGCTAGACTTTTGACAAGAACAAGAAAGTTTGATCATATTATGCCTGTACTGGCTTCCTGTGCACTTAAGGTTTTACTACTTACGTATAAAATACTACACGGTCTAGCTCCATCCTATCTTGCCGATTGTATTGTACCATATGTCCCGGCATGAAATCTGCGTTCAAAAGACTCCGGCTTATTAGTGATTCCTAGAGCCCAAAAAAAAGTCTGCGGGCTATAGAGCGTTTTCCGTTCGGGCTCCAGTACTCTGGAATGCCCTCCCGGTAACAGTTCGAGATGCTACCTCAGTAGAAGCATTTAAGTCTCACCTTAAAACTCATCTTTATACTCTAGCCTTTAAATAGACCTCCTTTTTAGACCAGTTGATCTGCCGCTTCTTTTCTTTTTTCTCCTATGTCCCCCCCTCCCTTGTGGAGGGGGTTCGGTCCGATGACCATGGATGGAGTACTGGCTGTCCGGAGTCGAGACCCAGGATGGACCGCTCGCCTGTATCGGTTGGGGACATCTCTACGCTGCTGATCCGCCTCCGCTTGAGATGGTTTCCTGTGGACGGGACTCTCGCTGCTGTCTTGGATCCGCTTGAACTGAACTCTCGCGGCTGTGTTGGAGCCACTATGGATTGAACTTTCACAGTATCATGTTAGACCCGCTCGACATCCATTGCTTTCGGTCCCCTAGAGGGGGGGGGTGGGGGTTACAGTAATCGAGGCGAGACGTAACAAACGCATGGATAATGATCTCGGCGTCTTTAGTGGACAAAATGGAGCGAATTTTAGCGATATTATGGAGATGAAAGAAGGCCGTTTTAGTAACGCTTTTAATGTGTGCCTCAAAGGAGAGAGTTGGGTCGAAGATAATACCCAGATTTTTTACCGAGTCACCTTGTTTTATTATTTGGTTGTCAAATGTTAAAGTTGTATTATCAAATAGAGGTCGGTGTCTAGCAGGACCGATAATCAACATTTCCGTTTTTTTGGCGTTAAGTTGCAAAAAATTAGCGGACATCCATTGTTTAATTTCATTAAGACACGCCTCCAGCTGACTACAGTCCGGTGTGTTGGTCAGCTTTAGGGGCATGTAGAGTTGGGTGTCATCAGCATAGCAGTGAAAGCTAATACCGTATTTGCGTATGATGTCACCTAGCAGCAGCATGTAGATGCTGAAGAGTGCAGGGCCAAGGACCGAACACTGGGGAACTCCACACGTTACCTTAACATAGTCCGAGGTCACATTGTTATGGGAGACACACTGCACCCTGTCAGTAAGATAAGAGTTAAACCAAGACAGGGCTGAGTCTGATATACCAATTCGTGTTTTGATACGTTCTAATAAAATATTATGATCGACGGTATCGAAAGCAGCGCTAAGATCGAGGAGCAGCAACATAGATGACGCATCAGAATCCATCGTTAGCAATAGATCATTAGTCATTTTTGCGAGGCCTGTCTCCGTGGAGTGATTTGCCCTGAAACCGGATTGAAAGGTTTCACATAGATTGTTAGACGCTAAGTGTTCATTTAACTGCTCCGCAACAATTTTTTCGAGGATTTTTGAAATAAAGGGAAGGTGAGACACCGGTCGGTAAGATAAGAGTTAAACCAAGACAGGGCTGAGTCTGACATACCAATTCGTGTTTTGATAAAATATTATGAAAGTGTGTATCAAACTGGTAGCACTTCGCATGAATCAGTACCCAAGAAGTAGCTCTTGGTTTCAAAAAAGGTTGGTGAACTCTGCTGTATACAATCTGTTGATATTTCTTAAACGAAGCAAAACAATGTGGTCGTATATTTGATCGACTGTCGACTATGGACAAAATTCAGATTCGTCTCTAAAAATCCCGAGTGGGCTCGTCCGGTCTGACGATGACAAGGGAGGACTGTTGGAGGGGGCGTGGTCACAGGGTGCTGTGACGTGGGTCACATGACAGAGTTTGGACATATCAGCACGGGGCAAACAAGCGTATAAAGAGAGCGTGCGGTCGACTGCTGCTCATGTCGTCTTCGTGTTGACTCCCATGTTCCGACAAGCGTCGTCGCAGTCTAACGTGACCCGGCTGGGTCTGCTGGAGCGGGTGTTGTCGTCCAGCGTGACCTCGGCGGCCTGCTTGGCGTTCCTAGTCATCAACGTCGTGATGATGCTCACCTTGAGAT
This sequence comes from Nerophis ophidion, assembly GCF_033978795.1. Taxonomy (NCBI): domain Eukaryota; kingdom Metazoa; phylum Chordata; class Actinopteri; order Syngnathiformes; family Syngnathidae; genus Nerophis; species Nerophis ophidion. The sequence continues at coordinate 85,387,694 of NC_084614.1, read as the reverse complement.
GGAAACTCGTGTTCCGGGAGACGTCTCGCTACATCCTGCTCTTCCACCTCCTCCTGGCGGACACGCTGCAGATGGCAATCAGCCAGGTGTTGTACCTGCTGCACACGTACCGGATCATCCTCACCTACCCCCAGTGCGGCGTCCTCGTCATGCTGAATATCATGACCAATAACGTCTCTCCTCTGATACTGGTGTTGATGTCTCTGGAGAGATACGTGGCTGTGTGCCACCCTCTCAGACACGCTTCCATCATCACCGTCAGGAACACGGGGGCGGCCGTGCTCTCCGTTTGGATCTTGACTCTGCTTTACCTTGTCACTCTGCTCGCATTGTTGCGCTTTCACTTCGACCAGCTGGAGACTCTGATGATGCCCGAACTGTGCAGCAGCGACCGGCTATTTCCCCTGCTCGTGTTGTATCGCTACAGAACAGCTTACAACGGTTTTGTGTTCAGCTCGGTGTGCTTGCTCATTGTTTGCAGCTACATCGGCGTAGCGATGGCGGCCAGGTCCGCGTCGAGGAGTCAACGAGACAAGGAGTCGGCCCGTAAAGCTCAGCAGACGCTGCTGCTGCACCTGTTGCAGCTGGGCCTGATACTCTTGTCATGTAACCACTTCGCCGTCGTGGTTTTTTTTTACTCCGTTTTCCCCAGATTGATCTTTATACGAGTACAGGCCTTTCTGTTTGTGTGTTTTTTATTCTTGCCCCGATGTATGGCGTCCCTAGTCTACGGGCTGAGGGATCGGTCGATCAGAGTCGTCCTCACATCCTATCTCTGCTGTGTCAGGATTGAGAAAACCGTCAGAATCAATGGTAATCGATGTTTGTAAAAAGTGACTAACCAGCCATACCCAATTGGTCTAAGAAAGGGGACTAAGAACATGACATAACCTGTACATACTTTCAATACTTTATGTGTCCACCAAACGGTCCAGTTAGGTCCAGTCCACTTCAAGCATTAGTAAATCTTGGCGAGGAAGGAGGTTTAAAGCTTATTTACCTGAAAGGCCTACTGAAAGCCACTATTACCCACCACGCAGTCTGATAGTTTGTATATCAATGATGTTTTTATACACTTTACAAGAAATACACTGGCGGCAAACTCCGTGGTTGAATGTCAATCAAGTGACGTCTTACTGAAGATTGATTATCGCTAATTTTTAGGTCTATTTTTTTTAATGCCCGGCCGGCGATGGACTGACACAGCCTCCGTGATCGACTAATAGCTCGCGATCGACGTAATGAGCTCCCCTGGCTTAGAGTATCTAGTTAATAGATTGATTGATTGATTGAGGTCGATCAGAGTCGTCCTCACATCCTATCTCTGCTGTGTCAGGATTGAGAAAACTGTCAGAATCAATGGTAATCGATGTTTGTAAAAAGTGACTAACTAGCCATACACAATTGGTCTAAGGAAGGCGAGTAAGAACATGACATAACCTGTACATACCTTCAATACTTTATGTGTCCACCAAACGGTCCAGTTAGGTCCAGTCCACTTCAAGCATTAGTAAATTTTGGCGAGGAACCTGAAAGGCCTACTGAAAGCCACTATTACCCACCACGCAGTCTGATAGTTTGTATATCAATGATGTTTTTATACACTTTACAAGAAATACACTGGCGGCAAACTCCGTGGTTGAATGTCAATCAAGTGACGTCTTACTGAAGATTGATTATCGCTAATTTTTAGGTCTATTTTTTTTAATGCCCGGCCGGCGATGGACTGACACAGCCTCCGTGATCGACTAATAGCTCGCGATCGACGTAATGGGCACCCCTGGCTTAGAGTATCTAGTTAATAGATTTATTGATTGATTGAGGTCGATCAGAGTCGTCCTCACATCCAGTCTCTGCTGTGTCAGGATTGAGAAAACTGTCAGAATCAATGGTAATCGATGTTTGTAAAAAGTGACTAACCAGCCACACCCAATTGGTCTAAGGAAGGGGAGTAAGAACATGACATAACCTGTACATACCTTCAACACTTTGTGTCCACCAAACGGTCCAGTTAGGTCCAGTCCACTTCAAGCATTAGTAAATCTTGGCGAGGAAGGAGGATTAAAGCTTATTTACCTGAAAGGCCTACTGAAAGCCACTACTACCCACCACGCAGTCTGATAGTTTGTATATCAATGATGTTTTTATACACTTTACAAGAAATACACTGGCGGCAAACTCCGTGGTTGAATGTCAATCAAGTGACGTCTTACTGAAGATTGATTATCGCTAATTTTTAGGTCTATTTTTTTTAATGCCCGGCCGGCGATGGACTGACACAGCCTCCGTGATCGACTAATAGCTCGCGATCGACGTAATGGGCACCCCTGGCTTAGAGTATCTAGTTAATAGATTTATTGATTGATTGAGGTCGATCAGAGTCGTCCTCACATCCAGTCTCTGCTGTGTCAGGATTGAGAAAACTGTCAGAATCAATGGTAATCGATGTTTGTAAAAAGTGACTAACCAGCCACACCCAATTGGTCTAAGGAAGGGGAGTAAGAACATGACATAACCTGTACATACCTTCAATACTTTATGTGTCCACCAAACGGTCCAGTTAGGTCCAGTCCACTTCAAGCATTAGTAAATCTTGGCGAGGAAGGAGGTTTAAAGCTTATTTACGTGAAAGGCCTACTGAAAGCCTCTATTACCCACCACGCAGTCTGATAGTTTATATATCAATGATGTTTTTATACACTTTACAAGAAATACACTGGCGGCAAACTCCGTGGTTGAATGTCAATCAAGTGACGTCTTACTGAAGATTGATTATCGCTAATTTTTAGGTCTATTTTTTTTAATGCCCGGCCGGCGATGGACTGACACAGCCTCCGTGATCGACTAATAGCTTGTGATCGACGTAATGGGCACCCCTGGCTTAGAGTATCTAGTCAATAGATTGATTGAGGTCGATCAGAGTCGTCCTCACATCCAGTCTCTGCTGTGTCAGGATTGAGAAAACCGTCAGAATCAATGGTAATCGATGTTTGTAAAAAGTGACTAACCAGCCATACCCAATTGGTCTAAGGAAGGGGAGTAAGAACATGACATAACCTGTACATACCTTCAATACTTTATGTGTCCACCAAACAGACCAGTTAGGTCCAGTCCACTTCAAGCATGAGTAAATTTTGGCAAGGAACCTGAAAGGCCTACTGAAAGCCACTACTACCCACCACGCAGTCTGATAGTTTATATATCAATGATGTTTTTATACACTTTACAAGAAATACACTGGCGGCAAACTCCGTGGTTGAATGTCAATCAAGTGACGTCTTACTGAAGATTGATTATCGCAAATTTTTAGGTCTATTTTTTTTAAATGCCCGGCCGGAGATGGACTGACACAGCCTCCGTGATCGACTAATAGCTCGCGATCGACGTAATGGGCACCCCTGGCTTAGAGTATCTTGTTAATAGATTGATTGATTGATTGAGGTCGATCAGAGTCGTCCTCACATCCAGTCTGTGCTGTGTCAGAATTTAGAAAACTGTCAGAATCAATGGTAATCGATGTTTGTAAAAAGTGACTAACTAGCCACACCTAATTGGTCTAAGGAAGGGGACTAAGAACATGACATAACCTGTACATACCTTCAATACTTTATGTGTCCACCAAACGGTCCAGTTAGGTCCAGTCCACTTCAAGCATTGGTAAACCTTGGCGAGGAAGGAGGTTTAAAGCTTATTTACCTGAAAGGCCTACTGAAAGCCACTACTACCCACCACGCAGTCTGATAGTTTGTATATCAATGATGTTTTTATACACTTTACAAGAAATACACTGGCGGCAAACTCCGTGGTTGAATGTCAATCAAGTGACGTCTTAGTGAAGATTGATTATCGCTAATTTTTAGGTCTATTTTTTTTAATGCCCGGCCGGCGATGGACTGACACAGCCTCCGTGATCGACTAATAGCTCGCGATCGACGTAATGGGCACCCCTGGCTTAGAGTATCTAGTTAATAGATTGATTGATTGATTGAGGTCGATCAGAGTCGTCCTCACATCCTATCTCTGCTGTGTCAGGATGGAGAAAACTGTCAGAATCAATGGTAATCGATGTTTGTAAAAAGTGACCAACCAGCCACACCCAATTGGTCTAAGAAAGGGGACTAAGAACATGACATAACCTGTACATACCTTCAATACTTTATGTGTCCACCAAACGGTCCAGTTAGGTCCAGTCCACTTCAAGCATTAGTAAATCTTGGCGAGGAAGGAGGTTTAAAGCTTATTTACGTGAAAGGCCGACTGAAAGCCACTATTACCCACCACGCAGTCTGATAGTTTATATATCAATGATGTTTTTATACACTTTACAAGAAATACACTGGCGGCAAACTCCGTGGTTGAATGTCAATCAAGTGACGTCTTAGTGAAGATTGATTATCGCTAAGTTTTAGGTCTATTTTTTTTAATGCCCGGCCGGCGATGGACTGACACAGCCTCCGTGATCGACTAATAGCTCGCGATCGACGTAATGGGCACCCCTGGCTTAGAGTATCTAGTTAATAGATTGATTGAGGTCGATCAGAGTCGTCCTCACATCCAGTCTCTGCTGTGTCAGGATTGAGAAAACTGTCAGAATCAATGGTAATCGATGTTTGTAAAAAGTGACTAACTAGCCACACCCAATGGGTCTAAGGAAGGGGAGTAAGAACATGACATAACCTGTACATACCTTCTAGTTAATAGATTGATTGATTGATACTTTTATTAGTAGATTGCACAGTTCAGTACATATTCCGTACAATTGACCACTAAATGGTAACACCCCAATAAGTTTTTCAACTTGTTTAAGTCGGAGTCCACGTTAATCAATTCATGGTACTAGGGATGCACCGATTAATCGGTAACCGAGTATATTCGACCGAATATGGCAAAAAAAGCCAGATTCGGCCTTCGGTGGAATGAGTTAAGAACAAGGCCGAATAGTGGCGTGTGACGCAATTTTTTTGACGCAATCAACCAACGTGCGATGACTTTGGGATATGTTGTGTACCTGTATAAGTGTATGAGGTTACAAGCACACACTTAATTGAGATTTAGTGGGGCCTCTGTTTACATTATTAGCATATCTACTGTGGCTAAGCAGACTTTTGCTAAAAGGACAATAATTCATTTGTTGTGGGTTTATCCACTTTAATGCACTTTATTTTTTTTTTGGAATGCATGTTTTGTGTGAAGGCCTAATATAAATGAAAAACTGTGTGCTTTTTTTGAAAAGCAAAGGCTACTGGAATATTAAAAAAATGTCAATATTCAATAAAAAAATACTTTATTTGAAAAACATGTCTAAATATTTATTCTAGGCTATTTATCAATCACTCAATCAATCAATGTTTATTTATATAGCCCCAAATCACAAATGTCTCAAAGGACTGCACAAATCATTACGACTACAACATCCTCGGAAGAACCCACAAAAGGGCAAGGAAAACTCACACCCAGTGGGCAGGGAGAATTCACATTCAGTGGGACGCCAGCGACAATGCTGACTATGAGAAACCTTGGAGAGGACCTCAGATGTGGGCAACCCCCCCCCTCTAGGGGACCGAAAGCAATGGATGTCGAGCGGGTCTAACATGATGCTGTGAAAGTTCAATCCATAGTGGCTCCAAGACAGCAGTGAGAGTCCCGTCCACAGGAAACCATCTCAAGCGGATCAGCAGCGTAGAGATGTCCCCAACCGATACAGGCGAGCGGTCCATCCTGGGTCCCGACGAGCGGTCCATCCTGGGTCTCGACTCTGGACAGTCAGTACTTCATCCATGGTCATCGGACCGGACCCCCTCCACAAGGGAGGGGGGGACATAGGAGAAAGAAAAGAAGCGGCAGATCAACTGGTCTAAAAAGGAGGTCTATTTAAAGGCTAGAGTATACAGATGAGTTTTAAGATGAGACTTATTTATGCAATATTAAAAAATTTTTTGAAAAACTGCATTCATTATTCGGTATTCGGTATTCGGTCAAGCGTTTAATGTAAATATTCATAAAAATAAAGAAAATCCTATCATTTGGGGGTCACATCTTTATGCGGGATCGTTCCTCCAACGCAGACAAGGACACGTAAAGGTAGGATTTGATTGAATAAATAATACACTGTACTAAACAGACAGAAACAAACGAAAGAACGGCGTGCCGAACGCACGGGAAGCTAAGGCTAAGGCTTAGGACAGAGTCTAAAACAGGAATACGTAACTGTTGCTTACCGCAAACAAGGAACCCAGGAAAAGTGATCAAAAAGGGCAGGCTTGAATATTGTCTCTTGATTGGACAAGAGGCAGTAGGAAATCATAAGTAACCATAGTGACAAAAAAAACAACAAGGAAGTGCAACCAGGAACTAAGGAAGTCCAAAACTAACAGCAAATAGCTCGGTTGGTAGAGTGGCCGTGCCAGCAACTTGAGGGTTGCAGGTTCGATTCCCGCTTATGCCATCCTAGTTACTGCCGTTGTGTCCTTGGGCAAGACACTTTACTCACCTGCTCCCAGTGCCACCCACACTGGTTTAAATGTAACTTAGATATTGGGTGTCACTATGTAAAGCGCTTTGAGTCACTTGAGAAAAGCGCTATATAAATATAAAGTAGAGTAAATAATTCAACTTAACATAATCATGACACATCCAAAATAGGTGTAGCGCCTGTACTGTATGTTCACGTCCTGTTTTGTATTCGTAGCACAATTTACGTCAATGAGTTCTAGATTGAATTGAATTATATTTATATAGCGCTTTTCTCTAGTGACTCAAAGCGCTTTTACATAGTGAAACCCAATATCTAAGTTACATTTAAAGCAGTGTGGGTGGCACTGGGAGCAGGTGGGTAAAGTGTCTTGCCCAAGGACACAACGGCAGTGACTAGGATGGCGGAAGCGGGAATGGAACCTGCAACCCTCAGGTTGCTGGCACGGCCGCTCTACCAACCGAGCTATAACCGAACGAGCTGTAACGTATTATTTTCGGGGAGACCCGGAAATAATACGTTACAGTAATCGAGACGAGGCGTAACAAACGCATGGATAATGATCTCGGCGTCTTTAGTGGACAGAATGGAGCGAATTTTAGCGATATTACGGAGATGAAAGAATGACGTTTTAGTAACGCTTTTAATGTGTGACTCAAAGGAGAGAGTGGCTTTCGCTTTGCATACTAGAGTTTTAACTTGCACTTACAGATGTAGCGACCAACTGTAGTTACTGATAGTGGTGTTACGAAGTGTTCCTGAGCCCATGTGGTGATATCCTTTACACACTGATGTCGGGTTTTTTTGCCGCCTGAGGGATCATGGTCCGTAATTTCAGTGATTTCGCCAGATTCTCTGAACCTTTTGATGGTTTTACGGACCGTGGATGGTAAAATCCCTAAATTCCTTGCAATAGTTCGTTGAGAAATGTTGCTCTAAAACTGTTCGACAATTTGCTTACAAATTGGTGACCTTCACCCCCATCTTTGTTTGTGAATAAATTAGCATTTCATGGAAGCTGCTTTTATACCCAATCATGGCACCCACCTGTTCCCAATTAGCCTGCACACCGGTGGGATGTTCCATATAAGCGTTTGATGAGCATTCCTCAACTTTATCAGTATTCATTGCCACTTTTCCCAACTTCTTTGTCACGTGTTGCTGGCATCAAATTCTAACGTGAATGATTATTTGCACACACAAAAAAAAGTTTATCGGTTTGAACATCAAATATGTTTCCTCCATACAAACAGTGTGACGGCCGTTTGAATGCAAGGCATACTTGGTCAACAGCCATACAGGTCACACTGAGGGTGGCCGTTTAAACAACTCTTAACACTGTTACAAATATGCGCCACACTGTGAACCCACACTAAACAAGAATGACAAACACATTTCTGTGGAACATCTGCACCGTAGCAAAACATAAACACAACGGAACGACGCCCTTGCTGCACTAACTCTTGCAGGACGCTACAATATACACCCCCTGCTACCACCAAACGCCCCTCTCCCCCCCGTCTCCCGAATTCGGAGGTCTCAAAGTTGTCAAATATGGGTTACATGTCCTTAGGCAGGTTTCACTGCAATGACGCACTTTTGGTAGCCATCCACAAGCTTCCGGTTGAATTTTTTGACCACCCCTCTTGACAAGTGGTGCAGTTCAGCTAAATTGTGGACTTGTTTCTTCAGCATTGTCCACACGTTTAAGTCAGGACCCAACCTCCGGGTTGTCCTGGAACAATTTGGAGGTAATCCTCCTTTTTCATCGTCCTATTTAGTCTGTGTAAAGCACCAGTTCCTTTGGCAGCAAAACAGGCCCACAGCATAATACCACCACCACCATCACCATGCTTGACAGTAGGTGTGGTGGTCCTGGGATTAAAGGCCTCACCTTTTCCTCTCCAAACATATTGTTGGGTATTGTGGCCAAACGGTTCCAGTTGTGTTTCATCTGACCACAGAACTTTCCTCCAGAAGGTCTTATCTTAGCGGTATAGCTCGGTTGGTAGAGCGGCCGTGCCAGCAACTTGAGGGTTCCAGGTTCGATTCCCGCTTCTGCCATCCTAGTCACTGCCGTTGTGTCCTTAGGCAAGGCACTTTACCCACCTGCTCCCAGTGCCACCCACACTGGTTTAAACCTAACTTAGATATTGGGTTTCACTATGTAAAGCGCTTTGAGTCACTAGAGAAAAAGCGCTATATAAATATAATTCACTTCACTTATCTTTGTCCATTGTATAAATTACTGGAAACTCAAGACAGCCATGACATTATGTTCTTTACAATTATATGTAAACTTTTGACCACGACTGGAGGTATTAATTTATTATTGTTTTTCTATTCTGCGATGAGGTGGCGATTTGTCCAGGGTGTACGCCGCCTTCCGCCCAATTGTAGCTGAGAAAGGCACCAGCACGCCCCCTGGCAACTCCAAAGGGAATAAGCGGTAGGAAATGGATGGATGGATGTTTTTCTATTTATTTATTTTTTTGCACCATGACTAGATAAGGTTGTTTGCATCGGATCATTTAAGTGATCAAAGGTCATGGACCTGAATCATTCACGTTCTCCAATAGATGGCGATATAATTGCAGCGTCATTGTTGTTAGACTATTGCTACGAACCCAATCTCCGTGTGGGTCGGATTAAACTTGTGTCATGACACACACAAATGAATGCAAGGCATACTTGGTCAAAAGCCATACAGGTCACACTGAGGGTGGCCGTATAAACAACTTTAACAGTGTTACTAATATGTGAACCCACACCAAACAAGAATGACGAAGACATTTTGGGAGAACATCCTCACCGTAACACCCAGAACCCCTTGCAGCACTAACTCTTCCGGGACGCTACAATATACACCGCCCGCTACCCCCTACCCTCCCCCCACCTCAACCTCCTCATGCTCCACATTTCGGGAGAACACCCGCACCGTCACACACCATAAACACAACACAACAAATACCCGGAATCCCTTGCAGCACTAACTCTTCCAGGACGCTACAATTTGTCGGCGGGCCGTGGTTTGTTAAAAAGTAAAGTTCAAGTACCAATGATTGTCACACACACACTAGGTGAGGCGGGATTATTCTCCACATTTGACCCATCACCCTTGTTCACCCCCTGGGAGGTGAGGGGAGCAGTGAGCAGCAGCGGTGGCCACGCCCGGGAATCATTTTCGGTGATTTAACCCTCCAATTCCAACCTTTGATGCCGAGTGCCAGGCAGGAAGGTAACGGGTCCCATTTTTATTGTCTTTGGTGTGACTCGGCCGGGGTTTGAACTCACAACCAGTTGATCTGCCGTCTCTTTTCTTTTTCTCCTCCGCCCCCCTCTCCCTTGTGGAGGGGTGCGGGGGGCACAAGTCCGGCGGTGGCCATGGATGAAGTGCTGGCTGTTCAAAGTCGGGACCTGAGGTGGACCGCTTGGGGACATCTCTGTGATGTTAACCCGTCGTCGTTTGGGATGGTCTCCTGCTGGCCTTACTATGGACTGGACTCTCACTATTATGTTAGATCCACTATGGACTGGACTCTCACTATTATGTTAGATCCACTATGGACTGGACTCTCACTATTATGTTAGATCCACTATGGACTGGACTCTCTCTATTATGTTAGATCCACTATGGACTGGACTCTCACTATTATGTTAGATCCACTATGGACTGGACTCTCACTATTATGTTAGATCCACTATGGACTGGACTCTCACTATTATGTTAGATCCACTATGGACTGGACTCTCACTATTATGTTAGATCCACTATGGACGGGACTCTCACTATTATGTTAGATCCACTATGGACTGGACTCTCACTATTATGTTAGATCCACTATGGACTGGACTCTCACTATTATGTTAGATCCACTATGGACTGGACTCTCTCTATTATGTTAGATCCACTATGGACTGAACTCTCACTAATATGTTAGATCCACTATGGACTGGACTCTCATTATTATGTTAGATCCACTATGGACTGGACTCTCATTATTATGTTAGATCCACTATGGACTGGACTCTCACTATTATGTTAGATCCACTATGGACTGGACTCTCACTATTTTGTTAGATCCACTATGGACTGGACTCTCACTATTACGTTAGATCCACTATGGACTGGACTCTCACTATTATGTTGGATCCACTATGGACTGGACTCTCACCATTATGTTAGATCCACTATGGACTGGACTCTCACTATAATGTTAGCTCCACAATGGACTGGACTCTCACTATTATGTTAGATCCACTTTGGAATGGACTCTCACTATTATGTTAGATCCACTATGGACTGGACTCTCATTATTATGTTAGATCCACTAAGGACTGGACTCTCACTATTATGTTGGATCCACTATGGACTGGACTCTCACTATTATGTTAGATCCACTATGGACTGGACTCCCACTATTATGTTAGATCCACTTTGGACTGGACTCTCACACTATTATGTCAGATCCACTATGGACTGGACTATCACTATTATGCTAGATCCACTATGGACTGGACTCTCACTATTATGTTAGATCCACTATGGACTGGACTCTCACTATTATGTTAGATCCACTAGGACTGGACTCTCACTATTATGTTAGATCCACTATGGACTGGACTCTCATTATTATGTTAGATCCACAATGGACTGGACTCTCACTATTATGTTAGATCCACTATGGACTGGACTCTCACTATTATGTTACATCCACTACGGACTGGACTCTCACTATTATGTTAGATCCACTATGGACTGGACTCTCACTATTATGTTAGATCCACTATGGACTGGACTCTCACTATTATGTTAGACTCACTAGTGATTAAGGCCTATATAAATAAACATTGATTGATTGACTGACTGTGGACAAAATGCAGATTTGACCTTAAAAATAATCGTTTATTCACGTTGTCTCTTGCGCTCGTCCAGTCTGACGATGACACGGGAGGACTGTTGGAGGGGGCGTGGTCACAGGGTGTTGTGACGTGGGTCACATGACAGAGTTTGGACCAATCAGCACGGGGCAAACAAGCGCATAAAGAGAGCGTGCGTCGGACTGCTGCTCTTTTAGGGCTCCATGTTGTCTGCGTGTTGACTCCCATGTTCCGACAAGCCTTGTCGCAGTCCAACGTGACCCGGCTGGGTCTGGTGGAGCGGGTGTTGTCGTCCAGCGTGACCTCGGCGGCCTGCCTGGTCTTCCTCTTCATCAACGTCGTGATGATGCTCACCTTGAGGAGCAAACGGGTGTTCCGGGAGACGTCTCGCTACATCCTGCTCTTCCACCTCCTCCTGGCGGACACGCTGCAGATGGCCATCAGCCAGGTGTTGTACCTGCTGCACGCCTACCGGGTCATCCTCACCTACCCCCAGTGCGGCGTCCTCGTCATGCTCACCAACCTCACCAATGACATCACCCCTCTGGTGCTGGTGGTGATGTCCCTGGAGAGATACGTGGCGGTGTGCCACCCTCTCAGACACGCCTCCATCATCACCGTCAGGAACACGGGGGCGGCCGTGCTCTCCGTTTGGACTTTCTCGTTCCTCCAGGTTCTCACCGTGGTGCTCATACTGCTGCGGTTTCCCTTCGACCAGCTGGAGACTCTGAAGATGCCCGAGCAGTGCAGCAGCTCCAGCATCATCCTCCTGCCCCTGTCTGATCAATACCGAACGGGCTACACGGGGTTTCTGTTCGGCTCGGCGAGCTTGGTCATCGTCTGCAGCTACATCGGCGTGGCGGTGGCAGCCAGGTCGGCGTCCACGGACGGGCAGTCGGCCCGTAAAGCCCAGAAGACTCTGCTGCTGCACCTGTTGCAGCTGGGCCTCACCGTCCTGTCTGCGCTCTACAACACCACTTTGATGTTTATGGCCAGGGTCACCCCGTGGGTTACTTTTATACGAATGCAATCTTTTATGTTTGTGTGTTTTTTCTTCATGCCCAGATGTATGGGCTCGCTCATCTACGGCCTGAGGGATCAGACCATCCGAGCCGTCCTCATGCACTATTTCTGCTCTCCGTCCAAAGTGGCGGTCGCTCACGTCAAAGCTGTGATCGCGTCCTGACGGTTCTCTACAGCAGCTTGCTTTTTCCCTTTCTGTGCGACATTGTGTCGCTTGGGACTGCCGTCACTCATTACTTAATCCCCACCTTCATGTCCAGTGTGATATCTGTGGTAAAAAAAAATAAATCACGATTAGAACGGCATATTAAAAGCCAACATAAGCTGTCAGGTTTAAGCACCGAACTATCTATTAAACAGGACAAGAAGCAAGGAATCAAGCAGAGACAGATTTGAATTTTGCTCATGAGGAGAAAGGTATGGGGCTGCACATTCAGTTACAGTCTTCCACCACGCTCTGAGGTACAGCCCCCACGCTCCCCTCTTTATTTAGGAGTTCCCTAGTTACATCGCGCTTTGACAGGCGGTGTCAACAGCAGCTTACTTTTTCCCTTTTTTGTGCGAAATTGCGTCGCTTGGGACTGCCGTCACTCATTCATGTGCAAACATAATCCCCACGTTCATGTCCAGTGTGATATCTGTGGTAAAAAAAAAAAATCACGATTAGAACGGCATATTAAAAGCCAACATAAGCTGTCAGGTTTAAGCACCGAACTATCTATTAAACAGGACAAGAAGCAATAAATCAAGCAGAGACAGATTTGAATTTTGCTCATGAGGAGAAATGTATGGGGCTGCACACTCACTTACAGTCTTCCACCACACACTGAGGTACAGCCATTGCGCTCCCCATTTTGTTCAGGAGTTCAGTTCCCTAGTTACATCGCTGAAGTTACCGGTTCGGATGGGCGGTGTCAACAGCAGCTTACTTTTTCCCTTTTTCGTGCGAAATTGCGTCGCTTAGGACTGCCGTCACTCATTCATGTGCAAACATAATCCCCACGTTCATGTCCAGTGTGATATCTGTGCTTCTCTTGGTAAAGGAAAAAAAAAAATCACGATTAGAACGGGATATTAAAAGCCAACATAAGCTGTCAGGTTTAAGCACCGAACTATCTATTAAACAGGACAAGAAGCAAGGAATCGAGCAGAGACAGATTTAAATTTTGCTCATGAGGAGAAAGGTATGGGGCTGCACACTCACTTACAGTCTTCTACCACACACTAAGGTACATTCACCGAGCCCCCTTTTTTATTTAGGAGTTCCCTAGTTACATCGCGCTTGGACAGGCGGTGTCAACAGCAGCTTTCTTTTCCCCTTCTGTGAAATATTGCGTCGCTTGGGACTGCCGTCACTCATTCATGTGCAAACATAATCCCCACGTTCATGTCCAGTGTGATATCTGTGCTTCTCTTGGTAAAGGAAAAAAAAAAATCACGATTAGAACGGGATATTAAAAGCCAACATAAGCTGTCAGGTTTAAGCACCGAACTATCTATTAAACAGGACAAGAAGCAAGGAATCGAGCAGAGACAGATTTAAATTTTGCTCATGAGGAGAAAGGTATGGGGCTGCACACTCACTTACAGTCTTCCACCACGTTCTGAGGTACAGCCACCGCGCTCCCCTCTTTATTTAGGAGTTCCCTAGTTACATCGTGCTTGGATAGGCGGTGTCAACAGCAGCTTTCTTTTCCCTTTCTGTGCGACATTGCGTCGCTTGGGACTGCCGTCACTCATTCATGTGCAAACATAATCCCCACGTTCATGTCCAGTGTGATATCTGTGGTAAAAAAAAAAAAAAATCACGATTAGAACAGGATATTAAAAGCCAACATAAGCTGTCAGGTTTAAGCACCGAACTATCTATTAAACAGGACAAGAAGCAAGGAATCAAGCAGAGACAGATTTAAATTTTGCTCATGAGGAGAAAGGTATGGGGCTGCACACTCAGTGACAGTCTTCCACCACGTTCTAAGGTACAGCCCCTGCACTCCCCTCTTTATTTAGGAGTTCCTTAGTTACATCGTGCTTGGACAGGCGGTGTCAACAGCAGCTTTCTTTTCCCTTTCTGTGCGACATTGCGTCGCTTGGGACTGCCGTCACTCATTCATGTGCAAACATAATCCCCACCTTCATGTCCAGTGTGATATCTGTGGTAAAAAAAAAAAAAAATCACGATTAGAACGGGATATTAAAAGCCAACATAAGCTGTCAGGTTTAAGCACTGAACTATCTATTAAACAGGACAAGAAGAAAGGAATCAAGCAGAGACATATTTAAATTTTGTTCATGAGGAGAAAGGTATGGTGCTGCACACTCACTTACAGTCTTCCACCACACTCTGAGGTACAGTCCCCACGCTCCCCTCTTTATTTAGGAGTTCCCTAATTACATCGCGCTTGGACAGGCAGTGTCAACAGCAGCTTTCTTTTCCCTTTCTGTGCGACATTGCGTCGCTTGGGACTGCCGTCACTCATTCATGTGCAAACATAATCCCCACGTTCATGTCCAGTGTGATATCTGTGCTTCTCTTCGTAAAGAAAAAAAAAATCACGATTACAACGGGATATTAAAAGCCAACATAAGCTGTCAGGTTTAAGCACCGAACTATCTATTAAACAGGACAAGAAGCAAGGAATCAAGCAGAGACAGATTAGAATTTTGCTCATGAGGAGAAAGGTATGGGGCTGCACATTCACTTACAGTCTTCTACCACACACTAAGGTACATTCACCGAGCCACCTTTTTTATTTAGGAGTTCCCTAGTTACATCGCGCTTGGACAGGCGGTGTCAACAGCAGCTTACTTTTTCCCTTTTTTGTGCGAAATTGCGTCGCTTGGGACTGCTGTCACTCATTCATGTGCAAACATAATCCCCACGTTCATGTCCAGTGTGATATCTGTGCTTCTCTTGGTAAAGAAAAAAAAAATCACAATCAGAACGGGATATTAAAAGCCAACATAAGCTGTCAGGTTTAAGCACCGAACTATCTATTAAACAGGATAAGAAGCAAGGAATCAAGCAGAGACAGATTTGAATTTTGCTCATGAGGAGAAAGGTATGGGGCTGCACACTCACTTACAGTCTTTCACCACACACTAAGGTACAGCCCCCGCGCTCCCCTTTTTATTTAGGAGTTCCCTAATTACATCGGGCTTGGACAGGCGGTGTCAACAGCAGCTTACTTTTTCCCTTTTTTGTGCGAAATTGCGTCGCTTGGGACTGCCGTCACTCATTCATGTGCAAACATAATCCCCACGGTTCGAGTCCAGTGTGATATCTGTGGGAAAAGAACAGCCACTTCAGTTCCCTTTTGTAAATATGTAGGCTTGGTTGGGATCACTGGTGGCGTAAACATCATTCCAGATTTGATTATATGGCTTCTGGTGTTCTATTTCTAATACATTCACAAGTATTCATATTTTTTTATTGTTTTAAAGACATTCTGGAAAACACAGGAAGGTGGTCACTTATGTCATGTAAGAGTAATCCTACTTCAATGTTTCTTTCAATCCTTTTTGTAAATATAAATAAAAAAACCAAGAGTTTGACTTTTACATGAACAGTAAAAAAAACTTATTAAAATGTTTGTTTTTAACCTTTAAAAAAAGCATTGAGGGAATCATAGTAGTTATAATAGCAATAAAATAGAAAATAACAGAATCAACGAAAAAAACCCTAAGAATCATAGCAGTAATAATAGCATTAAAATAGAAAATAACAGAATAAAACTAAACGAAAACCTAAGAATCATAGTAGTTATAATAACAATAAAATATAATATAATAGTAGCAATAAATAAAATAACACAATATAAATTAAAAAAACCCTCAGAGTTTGACTTAAACATGATCAGTAAAAAATAAAAAACTTATTAAAAATGTGTGTTTTTAACCTTTAGAAAAACCACAGCATTGACAGAATCATAGTAGAAATAATAGCAATAAAATAAAAAAATAACTGAATAAACAAAAAAACAACTAAGAATCATAGTTGTACTAATAGCAATAAAATAGAAAATGACAGAATAAAACCAAACAAAAACCTAAGAATCATAGTAGTAATAATAGCAATAAAATAGAAAATAATAGTAGCAATAATAGCGATAAATAAAATAAAACAATATGAATAAAAAAACAAATAATTTGACTTTAATATGAACGGTAAAAAACACTTATTAAAAATGTGTGTTTTTTAACCTTTTGAAAAAAAAAAGCATTGAGAATATCATAATAGTAATAATAGCAATAAAATAGAAAATAACAATAAAACTAAACACAAACCTAAGTATCATAGTAATAATAATGGCAATAAAATAGAATATAATTGTAGCAATGATAGCAATAAATAAAAAACCACAATATGAATAAAAAAACTAAGTTTGACTTTAACATGATCAGTAAAATAAACCTTATTAAAAATGTGTGTTTTTAACCTTTAAAAAAAACATAGAATTGAGAGAATCATAGTGTAATAATAGCAATAAAATAAAAAATAACAGAATGAACAAAAAAAAACCAACTAAGAATCATAGTTGTACTAATAGCAATAAAATAGAAAATAACAGAATAAAACTAAACAAAAACCTAACAATCATAGTAGTAATAATAGCAATAAAATAGAAAATAATAGTAGCGATAATAACAATAAATAAAATAAAACAATATGAATAAAAAAACCTAAGAGTTTGACTTTAATGTGAACGGTAAAAAAAACTTATAAAAAATGTGTGTTTTTTAACCTTTTAAAAAAAACATAGCACTGAGAGAATCATAGTAGTAATGATAGCAATAAAATAGAAAATAACAGAATAAACCCCTCAAAAAACCCATAAGAATCATAGTAGTAATAATAGCAATAAAATAGAAAATAACAATAAAACTAAACAAAAACCAAAGTATCATAGTAATAATAATAGCAATAAAATAGAATATAATTGTAGCAATAATAGCAATAAATAAAATAACACAATATGAATAAAAAAACCTAAGAGTTTGACTTTAACAAGATCAGTAAAATAAACCTTATTAAAAATGTGTGTTTTAACCTTGAAAAAAACATAACATTGAGAGAATCATAGTAGTAAAAATAGCAATAAATTAGAAAATAAAAAATAAAACAAAAGAAACCCCTAACAACTATAGTAGTAATAATAGCAATAAAATACAAAATAACAGAATAAAACTTTTAAAACACCCTAGGAATAATAGTAGTGATATTAGCAATAAAATAGAAAATAATATTAGCAATAATAGCAATAAATAAAATACTACAATATGAATAAAAAAACCAAAGAGTTTGACGTTAATATGATCAGTAAAAAAACCTTATTAAAATGTGTGTTTTTAACCTTTAAAAAAACATAGCATTGAGAGAATCATAGTCGTAATAATAGCAATAAATCAGAAAATAAAAGAATATAACAAAAGAAACCCCTGAGAATAATAGTAGTAATAATAGCAATAAAATAACAGAATAACCCTTTTAAAACACCCTAGGAATAATAGTAGTGATATTAGCAATAAAATACAAAATAATAGTAGCAATAATAGCAATAAATAAAATAATACAATATGAATAAAAAAAACAAGAGTTTGACGTTAACATGATCAGTAAAAAAACCTTATTAAAAATGTGTGTTTTTAACCTTTAAAAAAACATAGCATTGAGAGAATCATAGTCGTAATAATAGCAATAAATCAGAAAATAAAAGAAGATAACAAAATAAACCCCTAAGAAATATAGTACTAATAATAGCAATAAAATACAAAATAACAGAATTAAAGTAAAAAAAACAACCTAGGAATAATAGTAGTGATATTAGCAATAAAATACAAAATAATAATAGCAAAAATAGCAATACATAAAATAATACAATATGAATAAAAAAACAAGTTTGACGTTAACATGATCAGTAAAAAAACCTTATTAAAAATGTGTGTTTTTAACCTTTAAAAAAACATAGCATTGAGAGAATCATAGTCGTAATAATAGCAATAAATCAGAAAATAAAAGAATATAACAAAAGAAACCCCTGAGAATAATAGTAGTAATAATAGCAATAAAATACAAAATAACAGAATAAAACTTTTAAAAAACCCTAGGAATAATAGTAGTGATATTAGCAATAAAATAGAAAATAAGAGTAGCAATAATAGCAATAAATAAAATAATACAATATGAATAAAAAACCTAAGAGTTTGACTTTAATAAGAACGGTAAAAAAAACGTATTAAAAATGTGTGTTTTTAACCTTTAAAAAAACATAGCATTGAGAGAATCATAGTCGTAATAATACCAATAAATCAGAAAATAAAAGAAGATAACAAAATAAACCCCTAAGAAATATAGTAGTAATAATAGCAATAAAATACAAAATAACAGAATAAAACTTTTAAAACACCCTAGGAATAATAGTAGTGATATTAGCAATAAAATACAAAATAGTAGTAGCAATAATAGCAATACATAAAGTAATACAATATGAATAAAAAAACAAGAAATTGACGTTAACATGATCAGTAAAAAACCTTATTAAAAATGTGTTTTTAACCTTTAAAAAAACATAGCATTGAGAGAATCATAGTCGTAATAATAGCAATAAATCGGAGAATAAAAGAATATAAAAAAAAAGAAACCTCTAAGAATTATAGTAGTAATAATAGCAATAAAATGAAAAATAACAGAATAAGACTCTTAAAAAACCCTAGGAAAAATAGTAGTGATAGTAGCAATAACATAGAAAATAATAGTAGCAATAATAGCAATAAATAAAATAATACAATACGAACAAAAAAACCCAACAGTTTGACGTTAACATGATCGGTGAAAAAACCTTATTAAAATGTGTGTTTTTAACCTTTAAAAAAACATAGCATTGAGAGAATCATAGTAGTAAAAACAGCAACAAATTAAAAAATTAAAAATAAAACAAAAGAAACCCCTAAGAATTTTAGTAGTAATAATAGCAATAAAATTGAAAATAACAGAAGGGAGGCCACGAGGAAGACCCAGGACACTTTGGGAAGACTATGTCTCCCGGCTGGCCTGGGAAGGCCTCGGGATTCCCCGGGAAGAGCTGGACGAAGTGGCTGGGGAGAGGGAAGTCTGGGCTTCCCTGCTTAGGCTGCTGCCCCCGCGACCCGACCTCGGATAAGCGGAAGAAGATGGATGGATGGATGAATCAATGTTCAATGAATTATTGACCTACTAAAGGCTCAAATTATTTCACATTAAATACTACACTTTGAGATAAATAGATAAATATTGCATATTTTGTATGTTTGCCATAAAAAAAAAAACATTTATTTTTTTTATGACTAAAGTGCATTAAAAGATCAAACCAAAAATTAGGGAAAATTATGTATAAATCAACAAAAATTGCTCTAGAAAGTAAGTGGAAAGTAAAACAATTAAAGAAATAATAATTGCATATTGTGACGTTATTGGTAGGAGTGGACATTGTATCCCATCTCCACTCACGGCTAAAAGTCGTCTGCTTTAATCGCATAATTACACAGTATTCTGGACATCTGTGTTGCTGAATCTTTTGCAATTTGTTCTATTAATATTGGAGACGTCAAAGAAGAATGCTGTTGTTGCTGCCTTTAGCAACCAAAACACAGCTGGTGTTTCTTTGTTTGTTGTGAAGCTTTACAATGGAACAGAGCGGTCAAACGAACATGTTTCTCTACCACACGTCAACCGGCAGGTTTTGGTGAGCAAAATTGTGGTAATAAGTCGGCTCTTACCGGAGACATGAGCGGAGCTTGTGTCCTCCTGCAGCTGTCAAAGGCTCCTCCGTGGCTTCCGTCAGAGACACTGGCGGTCACCACACCCCTCAGACTTTCAGGTATGACTTTATAATCTCACTAAAACACTAGTAACACAATAAGCAGATAAGGGATTTTCCAGAATTATTCTAGTCAATGTGTCTAATATCATCTGAATCACTCCCACTGCCGTGCTTCACTCTAACTTTCCTCATCCACAAATCTTTCATATTCGGTGAAATTAATGGGGAAATTGTCGCTTCCTCGGTCCGAATCGCTCTTGCTGCTGGTGGCTATGATTGTAGACAATGTGAGGATGTGAGGAGCTCTACAACCAGTGACGTCACGCGCTCATCGTCTGCTACTTCCGGTACAGGCAAGGCTTTTTCATTAGCGACCAAAAGTTGCAAACTTTATTGTCGATGTTCTCTACTAAATCCTTTCAGCAAAAAGAGGGCAATATCGCTCCTCCATGGCTTCCATCAGGGACACTGGCGGTCACCACACCCCTCAGACTTTCGGGTATGATTTCATAATTTCACTAAAACACTAGTAACACAATAAACAGATAAGGGATTTTCCAGAATTATTCTAGTCAATGTGTCTAATAACATCTGAATCGCTCCCACTGCCGTCGCCTTTTTTTTCTTTGTTTTCCCTAGTGCTTCACTCTAACTTTCCTCATCCACAAATCTTTCATCCTCGGTCAAATTAATGGGGAAATTATCGCTTTCTCTGTCCGAATCGCTCTTGCTGCTGGTGGTTATGATTGTAAACAATGTGAGGAGCTCTACAACCAGTGATGTCACGCGCACATCGTCTGCTACTTCCGGTACAGGCACGGCTTTTTCATTAGCGACCAAAAGTTGGGAACTTTATCGTCGATGTTCTATACTAAATCCTTTCAGCAAAAATGATCAAGTACGACACATAGAATGGACCTGCAATCCCCGTTTAATTAAGAAAATCTCATTTCAGTAGGCCTTTAAAAACAAAAACGTTCATTGCTCAAAAAAAAAAAAAAAAGGATTAAAATCAATGTTTTTAAACTTCACATCAAATATTCTAATTTAAAACTATTTTGGGGGGAAAATATTGCATTTTTTTGTGTTTTTGCCAAACAAAACCGGATTTTCTTCTACAAAAAGTGCATAAAACATATTTAAAAAAACAACTGAAGGCGATCTCGAGATTTCAGCATTGAAAACAAAATACAGGACATATATTTTATATCTTTATGCGACAGGATTAAAAAATGCACTTTGTTAATATTTTGGAACGTTTTATTTTGGGTTTG